>NW_028250686.1:0-20839 GCF_964263255.1 Lissotriton vulgaris
GGGGGGGTGTTATCTCTTTTGTCGAAAATCAGCCGTTTTTGCTCGAACATTAAATGCCTCCAAATGGTATTTAATTAACTTCCCGAGCCCCTGGAAGCATGAAAATCACTTTAAACATGCTAATTTTAGCTCTAACACTGATGATCCACCTACAAATGTGAACTGACGTTCAAAAATAAAACATTTGAAAACGGACCATTTTCCACATTTCTGAAGCATGACGTAATGGGGGGGTGTTATCTCTTTTGTCGAAAATCATCCGTTTTTGCTCGAACATTAAATGCCTCCAAATGGTATTTAATTAACTTCCCGGGGTGAAGAAACCCTTTTTGAGAACTCAGAGTGAGTAAATTGGCCATTTTCATGCACTTTTAACCATTCCATAAATCTTGTGTTTTGGGCCCCTGGAAGCATGAAAATCACTTTAAACATGCTAATTTTAGCTCTAACACTGATGATCCACCTACAAATGTGAACTGACGTTCAAAAATAAAACATTTGAAAACGGACCATTTTCCACATTTCTGAAGCATGACGTAATGGGGGGGTGTTATCTCTTTTGTCGAAAATCAGCCGTTTTTGCTCGAACATTAAATGCCTCCAAATGGTATTTAATTAACTTCCCGAGCCCCTGGAAGCATGAAAATCACTTTAAACATGCTAATTTTAGCTCTAACACTGATGATCCACCTACAAATGTGAACTGACGTTCAAAAATAAAACATTTGAAAACGGACCATTTTCCACATTTCTGAAGCATGACGTAATGGGGGGGTGTTATCTCTTTTGTCGAAAATCAGCCGTTTTTGCTCGAACATTAAATGCCTCCAAATGGTATTTAATTAACTTCCCGGGGTGAAGAAACCCTTTTTGAGAACTCAGAGTGAGTAAATTGGCCATTTTCATGCACTTTTAACCATTCCATAAATCTTGTGTTTTGGGCCCCTGGAAGCATGAAAATCACTTTAAACATGCTAATTTTAGCTCTAACACTGATGATCCACCTACAAATGTGAAGTGACGTTCAAAAATAAAACATTTGAAAACGGACCATTTTCCACATTTCTGAAGCATGACGTAATGGGGGGGTGTTATCTCTTTTGTCGAAAATCAGCCGTTTTTGCTCGAACATTAAATGCCTCCAAATGGTATTTATTTCACTTCCCGAGCCCCTGGAAGCATAAAAATCACTTTAAACATGCTAATTTTAGCTCTAACACTGATGATCCACCTACAAATGTGAACTGACGTTCAAAAATAAAACATTTGAAAACTGACCATTTTCCACATTTCTGAAGCATGACGTAATGGGGGGGTGTTATCTCTTTTGTCGAAAATAAGCCGTTTTTGCTCGAACATTAAATGCCTCCAAATGGTATTTATTTCACTTCCCGAGCCCCTGGAAGCATGAAAATCACTTTAAACATGCTAATTTTAGCTCTAACACTGATGATCCACCTACAAATGTGAACTGACGTTCAAAAATAAAACATTTGAAAACGGACCATTTTCCACATTTCTGAAGCATGACGTAATGGGGGGGTGTTATCTCTTTTGTCGAAAATCAGCCGTTTTTGCTCGAACATTAAATGCCTCCAAATGGTATTTAATTAACTTCCCGGGGTGAAGAAACCCTTTTTGAGAACTCAGAGTGAGTAAATTGGCCATTTTCATGCACTTTTAACCATTCCATAAATCTTGTGTTTTGGGCCCCTGGAAGCATGAAAATCACTTTAAACATGCTAATTTTAGCTCCAACACTGATGATCCACCTACAAATGTGAACTGACGTTCAAAAATAAAACATTTGAAAGCGGACCATTTTCCACATTTCTGAAGCATGACGTAATGGGGGGGTGTTATCTCTTTTGTCGAAAATCAGCCGTTTTTGCTCGAACATTAAATGCCTCCAAATGGTATTTAATTAACTTCCCGAGCCCCTGGAAGCATGAAAATCACTTTAAACATGCTAATTTTAGCTCTAACACTGATGATCCACCTACAAATGTGAACTGACGTTCAAAAATAAAACATTTGAAAACGGACCATTTTCCACATTTCTGAAGCATGACGTAATGGGGGGTGTTATCTCTTTTGTCAAAAATCAGCCGTTTTTGCTCGAACATTAAATGCCTCCAAATGGTATTTAATTAACTTCCCGAGCCCCTGGAAGCATGAAAATCACTTTAAACATGCTAATTTTAGCTCTAACACTGATGATCCACCTACAAATGTGAACTGACGTTCAAAAATAAAACATTTGAAAACGGACCATTTTCCACATTTCTGAAGCATGACGTAATAGGGGGGTGTTATCTCTTTTGTCGAAAATCAGCCGTTTTTGCTCGAACATTAAATGCCTCCAAATGGTATTTAATTAACTTCCCGGGGTGAAGAAACCCTTTTTGAGAACTCAGAGTGAGTAAATTGGCCATTTTCATGCACTTTTAACCATTCCATAAATCTTGTGTTTTGGGCCCCTGGAAGCATGAAAATCACTTTAAACATGCTAATTTTAGCTCTAACACTGATGATCCACCTACAAATGTGAACTGACGTTCAAAAATAAAACATTTGAAAACGGACCATTTTCCACATTTCTGAAGCATGACGTAATGGGGGGTGTTATCTCTTTTGTCGAAAATCAGCCGTTTTTGCTCGAACATTAAATGCCTCCAAATGGTATTTAATTAACTTCC
This sequence comes from Lissotriton vulgaris, assembly GCF_964263255.1. Classification (NCBI taxonomy): domain Eukaryota; kingdom Metazoa; phylum Chordata; class Amphibia; order Caudata; family Salamandridae; genus Lissotriton; species Lissotriton vulgaris. The sequence continues at coordinate 2,700 of NW_028250686.1, forward strand.
CGAGCCCCTGGAAGCATGAAAATCACTTTAAACATGCTAATTTTAGCTCTAACACTGATGATCCACCTACAAATGTGAACTGACGTTCAAAAATAAAACATTTGAAAACGGACCATTTTCCACATTTCTGAAGCATGACGTAATAGGGGGGTGTTATCTCTTTTGTCGAAAATCAGCCGTTTTTGCTCGAACATTAAATGCCTCCAAATGGTATTTAATTAACTTCCCGGGGTGAAGAAACCCTTTTTGAGAACTCAGAGTGAGTAAATTGGCCATTTTCATGCACTTTTAACCATTCCATAAATCTTGTGTTTTGGGCCCCTGGAAGCATGAAAATCACTTTAAACATGCTAATTTTAGCTCTAACACTGATGATCCACCTAGAAATGTGAACTGACGTTCAAAAATAAAACATTTGAAAACGGACCATTTTCCACATTTCTGAAGCATGACGTAATGGGGGAGTGTTATCTCTTCTGTCGAAAATCAGCCGTTTTTGCTCGAACATTAAATGCCTCCAGATGGTATTTAATTAACTTCCCGAGCCCCTGGAAGCATGAAAATCACTTTAAACATGCTAATTTTAGCTCTAACACTGATGATCCACCTACAAATGTGAACTGACGTTCAAAAATAAAACATTTGAAAACGGACCATTTTCCACATTTCTGAAGCATGACGTAATGGGGGGGTGTTATCTCTTTTGTCGAAAATCAGCCGTTTTTGCTCGAACATTAAATGCCTCCAAATGGTATTTAATTAACTTCCCGGGGTGAAGAAACCCTTTTTGAGAACTCAGAGTGAGTAAATTGGCCATTTTCATGCACTTTTAACCATTCCATAAATCTTGTGTTTTGGGCCCCTGGAAGCATGAAAATCACTTTAAACATGCTAATTTTAGCTCTAACACTGATGATCCACCTACAAATGTGAACTGACGTTCAAAAATAAAACATTTGAAAACGGACCATTTTCCACATTTCTGAAGCATGACGTAATGGGGGGGTGTTATCTCTTTTGTCGAAAATCAGCCGTTTTTGCTCGAACATTAAATGCCTCCAAATGGTATTTAATTAACTTCCCGAGCCCCTGGAAGCATGAAAATCACTTTAAACATGCTAATTTTAGCTCTAACACTGATGATCCACCTACAAATGTGAACTGACGTTCAAAAATAAAACATTTGAAAACGGACCATTTTCCACATTTCTGAAGCATGACGTAATGGGGGGGTGTTATCTCTTTTGTCGAAAATCATCCGTTTTTGCTCGAACATTAAATGCCTCCAAATGGTATTTAATTAACTTCCCGGGGTGAAGAAACCCTTTTTGAGAACTCAGAGTGAGTAAATTGGCCATTTTCATGCACTTTTAACCATTCCATAAATCTTGTGTTTTGGGCCCCTGGAAGCATGAAAATCACTTTAAACATGCTAATTTTAGCTCTAACACTGATGATCCACCTACAAATGTGAACTGACGTTCAAAAATAAAACATTTGAAAACGGACCATTTTCCACATTTCTGAAGCATGACGTAATGGGGGGGTGTTATCTCTTTTGTCGAAAATCAGCCGTTTTTGCTCGAACATTAAATGCCTCCAAATGGTATTTAATTAACTTCCCGAGCCCCTGGAAGCATGAAAATCACTTTAAACATGCTAATTTTAGCTCTAACACTGATGATCCACCTACAAATGTGAACTGACGTTCAAAAATAAAACATTTGAAAACGGACCATTTTCCACATTTCTGAAGCATGACGTAATGGGGGGGTGTTATCTCTTTTGTCGAAAATCAGCCGTTTTTGCTCGAACATTAAATGCCTCCAAATGGTATTTAATTAACTTCCCGGGGTGAAGAAACCCTTTTTGAGAACTCAGAGTGAGTAAATTGGCCATTTTCATGCACTTTTAACCATTCCATAAATCTTGTGTTTTGGGCCCCTGGAAGCATGAAAATCACTTTAAACATGCTAATTTTAGCTCTAACACTGATGATCCACCTACAAATGTGAAGTGACGTTCAAAAATAAAACATTTGAAAACGGACCATTTTCCACATTTCTGAAGCATGACGTAATGGGGGGGTGTTATCTCTTTTGTCGAAAATCAGCCGTTTTTGCTCGAACATTAAATGCCTCCAAATGGTATTTATTTCACTTCCCGAGCCCCTGGAAGCATAAAAATCACTTTAAACATGCTAATTTTAGCTCTAACACTGATGATCCACCTACAAATGTGAACTGACGTTCAAAAATAAAACATTTGAAAACTGACCATTTTCCACATTTCTGAAGCATGACGTAATGGGGGGGTGTTATCTCTTTTGTCGAAAATAAGCCGTTTTTGCTCGAACATTAAATGCCTCCAAATGGTATTTATTTCACTTCCCGAGCCCCTGGAAGCATGAAAATCACTTTAAACATGCTAATTTTAGCTCTAACACTGATGATCCACCTACAAATGTGAACTGACGTTCAAAAATAAAACATTTGAAAACGGACCATTTTCCACATTTCTGAAGCATGACGTAATGGGGGGGTGTTATCTCTTTTGTCGAAAATCAGCCGTTTTTGCTCGAACATTAAATGCCTCCAAATGGTATTTAATTAACTTCCCGGGGTGAAGAAACCCTTTTTGAGAACTCAGAGTGAGTAAATTGGCCATTTTCATGCACTTTTAACCATTCCATAAATCTTGTGTTTTGGGCCCCTGGAAGCATGAAAATCACTTTAAACATGCTAATTTTAGCTCCAACACTGATGATCCACCTACAAATGTGAACTGACGTTCAAAAATAAAACATTTGAAAGCGGACCATTTTCCACATTTCTGAAGCATGACGTAATGGGGGGGTGTTATCTCTTTTGTCGAAAATCAGCCGTTTTTGCTCGAACATTAAATGCCTCCAAATGGTATTTAATTAACTTCCCGAGCCCCTGGAAGCATGAAAATCACTTTAAACATGCTAATTTTAGCTCTAACACTGATGATCCACCTACAAATGTGAACTGACGTTCAAAAATAAAACATTTGAAAACGGACCATTTTCCACATTTCTGAAGCATGACGTAATGGGGGGTGTTATCTCTTTTGTCGAAAATCAGCCGTTTTTGCTCGAACATTAAATGCCTCCAAATGGTATTTAATTAACTTCCCGAGCCCCTGGAAGCATGAAAATCACTTTAAACATGCTAATTTTAGCTCTAACACTGATGATCCACCTACAAATGTGAACTGACGTTCAAAAATAAAACATTTGAAAACGGACCATTTTCCACATTTCTGAAGCATGACGTAATAGGGGGGTGTTATCTCTTTTGTCGAAAATCAGCCGTTTTTGCTCGAACATTAAATGCCTCCAAATGGTATTTAATTAACTTCCCGGGGTGAAGAAACCCTTTTTGAGAACTCAGAGTGAGTAAATTGGCCATTTTCATGCACTTTTAACCATTCCATAAATCTTGTGTTTTGGGCCCCTGGAAGCATGAAAATCACTTTAAACATGCTAATTTTAGCTCTAACACTGATGATCCACCTACAAATGTGAACTGACGTTCAAAAATAAAACATTTGAAAACGGACCATTTTCCACATTTCTGAAGCATGACGTAATGGGGGGTGTTATCTCTTTTGTCGAAAATCAGCCGTTTTTGCTCGAACATTAAATGCCTCCAAATGGTATTTAATTAACTTCCCGAGCCCCTGGAAGCATGAAAATCACTTTAAACATGCTAATTTTAGCTCTAACACTGATGATCCACCTACAAATGTGAACTGACGTTCAAAAATAAAACATTTGAAAACGGACCATTTTCCACATTTCTGAAGCATGACGTAATAGGGGGGTGTTATCTCTTTTGTCGAAAATCAGCCGTTTTTGCTCGAACATTAAATGCCTCCAAATGGTATTTAATTAACTTCCCGGGGTGAAGAAACCCTTTTTGAGAACTCAGAGTGAGTAAATTGGCCATTTTCATGCACTTTTAACCATTCCATAAATCTTGTGTTTTGGGCCCCTGGAAGCATGAAAATCACTTTAAACATGCTAATTTTAGCTCTAACACTGATGATCCACCTAGAAATGTGAACTGACGTTCAAAAATAAAACATTTGAAAACGGACCATTTTCCACATTTCTGAAGCATGACGTAATGGGGGAGTGTTATCTCTTCTGTCGAAAATCAGCCGTTTTTGCTCGAACATTAAATGCCTCCAGATGGTATTTAATTAACTTCCCGAGCCCCTGGAAGCATGAAAATCACTTTAAACATGCTAATTTTAGCTCTAACACTGATGATCCACCTACAAATGTGAACTGACGTTCAAAAATAAAACATTTGAAAACGGACCATTTTCCACATTTCTGAAGCATGACGTAATGGGGGGGTGTTATCTCTTTTGTCGAAAATCAGCCGTTTTTGCTCGAACATTAAATGCCTCCAAATGGTATTTAATTAACTTCCCGGGGTGAAGAAACCCTTTTTGAGAACTCAGAGTGAGTAAATTGGCCATTTTCATGCACTTTTAACCATTCCATAAATCTTGTGTTTTGGGCCCCTGGAAGCATGAAAATCACTTTAAACATGCTAATTTTAGCTCTAACACTGATGATCCACCTACAAATGTGAACTGACGTTCAAAAATAAAACATTTGAAAACGGACCATTTTCCACATTTCTGAAGCATGACGTAATGGGGGGGTGTTATCTCTTTTGTCGAAAATCAGCCGTTTTTGCTCGAACATTAAATGCCTCCAAATGGTATTTAATTAACTTCCCGAGCCCCTGGAAGCATGAAAATCACTTTAAACATGCTAATTTTAGCTCTAACACTGATGATCCACCTACAAATGTGAACTGACGTTCAAAAATAAAACATTTGAAAACGGACCATTTTCCACATTTCTGAAGCATGACGTAATGGGGGGGTGTTATCTCTTTTGTCGAAAATCATCCGTTTTTGCTCGAACATTAAATGCCTCCAAATGGTATTTAATTAACTTCCCGGGGTGAAGAAACCCTTTTTGAGAACTCAGAGTGAGTAAATTGGCCATTTTCATGCACTTTTAACCATTCCATAAATCTTGTGTTTTGGGCCCCTGGAAGCATGAAAATCACTTTAAACATGCTAATTTTAGCTCTAACACTGATGATCCACCTACAAATGTGAAGTGACGTTCAAAAATAAAACATTTGAAAACGGACCATTTTCCACATTTCTGAAGCATGACGTAATGGGGGGGTGTTATCTCTTTTGTCGAAAATCAGCCGTTTTTGCTCGAACATTAAATGCCTCCAAATGGTATTTATTTCACTTCCCGAGCCCCTGGAAGCATAAAAATCACTTTAAACATGCTAATTTTAGCTCTAACACTGATGATCCACCTACAAATGTGAACTGACGTTCAAAAATAAAACATTTGAAAACTGACCATTTTCCACATTTCTGAAGCATGACGTAATGGGGGGGTGTTATCTCTTTTGTCGAAAATAAGCCGTTTTTGCTCGAACATTAAATGCCTCCAAATGGTATTTATTTCACTTCCCGAGCCCCTGGAAGCATGAAAATCACTTTAAACATGCTAATTTTAGCTCTAACACTGATGATCCACCTACAAATGTGAACTGACGTTCAAAAATAAAACATTTGAAAACGGACCATTTTCCACATTTCTGAAGCATGACGTAATGGGGGGGTGTTATCTCTTTTGTCGAAAATCAGCCGTTTTTGCTCGAACATTAAATGCCTCCAAATGGTATTTAATTAACTTCCCGGGGTGAAGAAACCCTTTTTGAGAACTCAGAGTGAGTAAATTGGCCATTTTCATGCACTTTTAACCATTCCATAAATCTTGTGTTTTGGGCCCCTGGAAGCATGAAAATCACTTTAAACATGCTAATTTTAGCTCTAACACTGATGATCCACCTACAAATGTGAACTGACGTTCAAAAATAAAACATTTGAAAACGGACCATTTTCCACATTTCTGAAGCATGACGTAATGGGGGGGTGTTATCTCTTTTGTCGAAAATCAGCCGTTTTTGCTCGAACATTAAATGCCTCCAAATGGTATTTAATTAACTTCCCGAGCCCCTGGAAGCATGAAAATCACTTTAAACATGCTAATTTTAGCTCTAACACTGATGATCCACCTACAAATGTGAACTGACGTTCAAAAATAAAACATTTGAAAACAGACCATTTTCCACATTTCTGAAGCATGACGTAATGGGGGGGTGTTATCTCTTTTGTCGAAAATCAGCCGTTTTTGCTCGAACATTAAATGCCTCCAAATGGTATTTAATTAACTTCCCGGGGTGAAGAAACCCTTTTTGAGAACTCAGAGTGAGTAAATTGGCCATTTTCATGCACTTTTAACCATTCCATAAATCTTGTGTTTTGGGCCCCTGGAAGCATGAAAATCACTTTAAACATGCTAATTTTAGCTCTAACACTGATGATCCACCTACAAATGTGAACTGACGTTCAAAAATAAAACATTTGAAAACGGACCATTTTCCACATTTCTGAAGCATGACGTAATGGGGGGGTGTTATCTCTTTTGTCGAAAATCAGCCGTTTTTGCTCGAACATTAAATGCCTCCAAATGGTATTTAATTAACTTCCCGAGCCCCTGGAAGCATGAAAATCACTTTAAACATGCTAATTTTAGCTCTAACACTGATGATCCACCTACAAATGTGAACTGACGTTCAAAAATAAAACATTTGAAAACGGACCATTTTCCACATTTCTGAAGCATGACGTAATGGGGGGGTGTTATCTCTTTTGTCGAAAATCAGCCGTTTTTGCTCGAACATTAAATGCCTCCAAATGGTATTTAATTAACTTCCCGGGGTGAAGAAACCCTTTTTGAGAACTCAGAGTAAGTAAATTGGCCATTTTCATGCACTTTTAACCATTCCATAAATCTTGTGTTTTGGGCCCCTGGAAGCATGAAAATCACTTTAAACATGCTAATTTTAGCTCTAACACTGATGATCCACCTACAAATGTGAACTGACGTTCAAAAATAAAACATTTGAAAACGGACCATTTTCCACATTTCTGAAGCATGACGTAATGGGGGGGGTGTTATCTCTTTTGTCGAAAATCAGCCGTTTTTGCTCGAACATTAAATGCCTCCAAATGGTATTTAATTAACTTCCCGGGGTGAAGAAACCCTTTTTGAGAACTCAGAGTGAGTAAATTGGCCATTTTCATGCACTTTTAACCATTCCATAAATCTTGTGTTTTGGGCCCCTGGAAGCATGAAAATCACTTTAAACATGCTAATTTTAGCTCTAACACTGATGATCCACCTACAAATGTGAACTGACATTCAAAAATAAAACATTTGAAAACGGACCATTTTCCACATTTCTGAAGCAAGACGTAATGGGGGGGTGTTATCTCTTTTGTCGAAAATCAGCCGTTTTTGCTCGAACATTAAATGCCTCCAAATGGTATTTATTTCACTTCCCGAGCCCCTGGAAGCATGAAAATCACTTTAAACATGCTAATTTTAGCTCTAACACTGATGATCCACCTACAAATGTGAACTGACGTTCAAAAATAAAACATTTGAAAACGGACCATTTTCCACATTTCTGAAGCATGACGTAATGGGGGTTGTTATCTCTTTTGTCGAAAATCAGCCGTTTTTGCTCGAACATTAAATGCCTCCAAATGGTATTTAATTAACTTCCCGAGCCCCTGGAAGCATGAAAATCACTTTAAACATGCTAATTTTAGATCTAACACTGATGATCCACCTACAAATGTGAACTGACGTTCAAAAATAAAACATTTGAAAACGGACCATTTTCCACATTTCTGAAGCATGACGTAATGGGGGGGTGTTATCTCTTTTGTCGAAAATCAGCCGTTTTTGCTCGAACATTAAATGCCTCCAAATGGTATTTAATTAACTTCCCGGGGTGAAGAAACCCTTTTTGAGAACTCAGAGTGAGTAAATTGGCCATTTTCATGCACTTTTAACCATTCCATAAATCTTGTGTTTTGGGCCCCTGGAAGCATGAAAATCACTTTAAACATGCTAATTTTAGCTCTAACACTGATGATCCACCTACAAATGTGAACTGACGTTCAAAAATAAAACATTTGAAAACGGACCATTTTCCACATTTCTGAAGCATGACGTAATGGGGGGTGTTATCTCTTTTGTCGAAAATCAGCCGTTTTTGCTCGAACATTAAATGCCTCCAAATGGTATTTAATTAACTTCCCGAGCCCCTGGAAGCATGAAAATCACTTTAAACATGCTAATTTTAGCTCTAACACTGATGATCCACCTACAAATGTGAACTGACGTTCAAAAATAAAACATTTGAAAACGGACCATTTTCCACCTTTCTGAAGCATGACGTAATAGGGGGGTGTTATCTCTTTTGTCGAAAATCAGCCGTTTTTGCTCGAACATTAAATGCCTCCAAATGGTATTTAATTAACTTCCCGGGGTGAAGAAACCCTTTTTGAGAACTCAGAGTGAGTAAATTGGCCATTTTCATGCACTTTTAACCATTCCATAAATCTTGTGTTTTGGGCCCCTGGAAGCATGAAAATCACTTTAAACATGCTAATTTTAGCTCTAACACTGATAATCCACCTAGAAATGTGAACTGACGTTCAAAAATAAAACATTTGAAAACGGACCATTTTCCACATTTCTGAAGCATGACGTAATGGGGGAGTGTTATCTCTTTTGTCGAAAATCAGCCGTTTTTGCTCGAACATTAAATGCCTCCAGATGGTATTTAATTAACTTCCCGAGCCCCTGGAAGCATGAAAATCACTTTAAACATGCTAATTTTAGCTCTAACACTGATGATCCACCTACAAATGTGAACTGACGTTCAAAAATAAAACATTTGTAAACGGACCATTTTCCACATTTCTGAAGCATGACGTAATGGGGGGGTGTTATCTCTTTTGTCGAAAATCAGCCGTTTTTGCTCGAACATTAAATGCCTCCAAATGGTATTTATTTCACTTCCCGAGCCCCTGGAAGCATGAAAATCACTTTAAACATGCTAATTTTAGCTCTAACACTGATGATCCACCTACAAATGTGAACTGACGTTCAAAAATAAAACATTTGAAAACGGACCATTTTCCACATTTCTGAAGCATGACGTAATGGGGGGGTGTTATCTCTTTTGTCGAAAATCAGCCGTTTTTGCTCGAACATTAAATGCCTCCAAATGGTATTTAATTAACTTCCCGAGCCCCTGGAAGCATGAAAATCACTTTAAACATGCTAATTTTAGCTCTAACACTGATGATCCACCTACAAATGTGAACTGACGTTCAAAAATAAAACATTTGAAAACGGACCATTTTCCACATTTCTGAAGCATGACGTAATGGGGGGGTGTTATCTCTTTTGTCGAAAATCAGCCGTTTTTGCTCGAACATTAAATGCCTCCAAATGGTATTTAATTAACTTCCCGGGGTGAAGAAACCCTTTTTGAGAACTCAGAGTGAGTAAATTGGCCATTTTCATGCACTTTTAACCATTCCATAAATCTTGTGTTTTGGGCCCCTGGAAGCATGAAAATCACTTTAAACATGCTAATTTTAGCTCTAACACTGATGATCCACCTACAAATGTGAAGTGACGTTCAAAAATAAAACATTTGAAAACGGACCATTTTCCACATTTCTGAAGCATGACGTAATGGGGGGGTGTTATCTCTTTTGTCGAAAATCAGCCGTTTTTGCTCGAACATTAAATGCCTCCAAATGGTATTTATTTCACTTCCCGAGCCCCTGGAAGCATAAAAATCACTTTAAACATGCTAATTTTAGCTCTAACACTGATGATCCACCTACAAATGTGAACTGACGTTCAAAAATAAAACATTTGAAAACTGACCATTTTCCACATTTCTGAAGCATGACGTAATGGGGGGGTGTTATCTCTTTTGTCGAAAATAAGCCGTTTTTGCTCGAACATTAAATGCCTCCAAATGGTATTTATTTCACTTCCCGAGCCCCTGGAAGCATGAAAATCACTTTAAACATGCTAATTTTAGCTCTAACACTGATGATCCACCTACAAATGTGAACTGACGTTCAAAAATAAAACATTTGAAAACGGACCATTTTCCACATTTCTGAAGCATGACGTAATGGGGGGGTGTTATCTCTTTTGTCGAAAATCAGCCGTTTTTGCTCGAACATTAAATGCCTCCAAATGGTATTTAATTAACTTCCCGGGGTGAAGAAACCCTTTTTGAGAACTCAGAGTGAGTAAATTGGCCATTTTCATGCACTTTTAACCATTCCATAAATCTTGTGTTTTGGGCCCCTGGAAGCATGAAAATCACTTTAAACATGCTAATTTTAGCTCCAACACTGATGATCCACCTACAAATGTGAACTGACGTTCAAAAATAAAACATTTGAAAGCGGACCATTTTCCACATTTCTGAAGCATGACGTAATGGGGGGGTGTTATCTCTTTTGTCGAAAATCAGCCGTTTTTGCTCGAACATTAAATGCCTCCAAATGGTATTTAATTAACTTCCCGAGCCCCTGGAAGCATGAAAATCACTTTAAACATGCTAATTTTAGCTCTAACACTGATGATCCACCTACAAATGTGAACTGACGTTCAAAAATAAAACATTTGAAAACAGACCATTTTCCACATTTCTGAAACATGACGTAATGGGGGGGTGTTATCTCTTTTGTCGAAAATCAGCCGTTTTTGCTCGAACATTAAATGCCTCCAAATGGTATTTAATTAACTTCCCGGGGTGAAGAAACCCTTTTTGAGAACTCAGAGTGAGTAAATTGGCCATTTTCATGCACTTTTAACCATTCCATAAATCTTGTGTTTTGGGCCCCTGGAAGCATGAAAATCACTTTAAACATGCTAATTTTAGCTCTAACACTGATGATCCACCTACAAATGTGAACTGACGTTCAAAAATAAAACATTTGAAAACGGACCATTTTCCACATTTCTGAAGCATGACGTAATGGGGGGGTGTTATCTCTTTTGTCGAAAATCAGCCGTTTTTGCTCGAACATTAAATGCCTCCAAATGGTATTTAATTAACTTCCCGAGCCCCTGGAAGCATGAAAATCACTTTAAACATGCTAATTTTAGCTCTAACACTGATGATCCACCTACAAATGTGAACTGACGTTCAAAAATAAAACATTTGAAAACGGACCATTTTCCACATTTCTGAAGCATGACGTAATGGGGGGGTGTTATCTCTTTTGTCGAAAATCAGCCGTTTTTGCTCGAACATTAAATGCCTCCAAATGGTATTTAATTAACTTCCCGGGGTGAAGAAACCCTTTTTGAGAACTCAGAGTAAGTAAATTGGCCATTTTCATGCACTTTTAACCATTCCATAAATCTTGTGTTTTGGGCCCCTGGAAGCATGAAAATCACTTTAAACATGCTAATTTTAGCTCTAACACTGATGATCCACCTACAAATGTGAACTGACGTTCAAAAATAAAACATTTGAAAACGGACCATTTTCCACATTTCTGAAGCATGACGTAATGGGGGGGTGTTATCTCTTTTGTCGAAAATCAGCCGTTTTTGCTCGAACATTAAATGCCTCCAAATGGTATTTATTTCACTTCCCGAGCCCCTGGAAGCATAGAAATCACTTTAAACATGCTAATTTTAGCTCTAACACTGATGATCCACCTACAAATGTGAACTGACGTTCAAAAATAAAACATTTGAAAACGGACCATTTTCCACATTTCTGAAGCAAGACGTAATGGGGGGGTGTTATCTCTTTTGTCGAAAATCAGCCGTTTTTGCTCGAACATTAAATGCCTCCAAATGGTATTTATTTCACTTCCCGAGCCCCTGGAAGCATGAAAATCACTTTAAACATGCTAATTTTAGCTCTAACACTGATGATCCACCTACAAATGTGAACTGACGTTCAAAAATAAAACATTTGAAAACGGACCATTTTCCACATTTCTGAAGCATGACGTAATGGGGGTTGTTATCTCTTTTGTCGAAAATCAGCCGTTTTTGCTCGAACATTAAATGCCTCCAAATGGTATTTAATTAACTTCCCGAGCCCCTGGAAGCATGAAAATCACTTTAAACATGCTAATTTTAGCTCTAACACTGATGATCCACCTACAAATGTGAACTGACGTTCAAAAATAAAACATTTGAAAACGGACCATTTTCCACATTTCTGAAGCATGACGTAATGGGGGGGTGTTATCTCTTTTGTCGAAAATCAGCCGTTTTTGCTCGAACATTAAATGCCTCCAAATGGTATTTAATTAACTTCCCGAGCCCCTGGAAGCATGAAAATCACTTTAAACATGCTAATTTTAGCTCTAACACTGATGATCCACCTACAAATGTGAACTGACGTTCAAAAATAAAACATTTGAAAACGGACCATTTTCCACATTTCTGAAGCATGACGTAATGGGGGGGTGTTATCTCTTTTGTCGAAAATCAGCCGTTTTTGCTCGAACATTAAATGCCTCCAAATGGTATTTAATTAACTTCCCGGGGTGAAGAAACCCTTTTTGAGAACTCAGAGTAAGTAAATTGGCCATTTTCATGCACTTTTAACCATTCCATAAATCTTGTGTTTTGGGCCCCTGGAAGCATGAAAATCACTTTAAACATGCTAATTTTAGCTCTAACACTGATGATCCACCTACAAATGTGAACTGACGTTCAAAAATAAAACATTTGAAAACGGACCATTTTCCACATTTCTGAAGCATGACGTAATGGGGGGGTGTTATCTCTTTTGTCGAAAATCAGCCGTTTTTGCTCGAACATTAAATGCCTCCAAATGGTATTTATTTCACTTCCCGAGCCCCTGGAAGCATAAAAATCACTTTAAACATGCTAATTTTAGCTCTAACACTGATGATCCACCTACAAATGTGAACTGACGTTCAAAAATAAAACATTTGAAAACGGACCATTTTCCACATTTCTGAAGCAAGACGTAATGGGGGGGTGTTATCTCTTTTGTCGAAAATCAGCCGTTTTTGCTCGAACATTAAATGCCTCCAAATGGTATTTATTTCACTTCCCGAGCCCCTGGAAGCATGAAAATCACTTTAAACATGCTAATTTTAGCTCTAACACTGATGATCCACCTACAAATGTGAACTGACGTTCAAAAATAAAACATTTGAAAACGGACCATTTTCCACATTTCTGAAGCATGACGTAATGGGGGTTGTTATCTCTTTTGTCGAAAATCAGCCGTTTTTGCTCGAACATTAAATGCCTCCAAATGGTATTTAATTAACTTCCCGAGCCCCTGGAAGCATGAAAATCACTTTAAACATGCTAATTTTAGCTCTAACACTGATGATCCACCTACAAATGTGAACTGACGTTCAAAAATAAAACATTTGAAAACGGACCATTTTCCACATTTCTGAAGCATGACGTAATGGGGGGGTGTTATCTCTTTTGTCGAAAATCAGCCGTTTTTGCTCGAACATTAAATGCCTCCAAATGGTATTTAATTAACTTCCCGGGGTGAAGAAACCCTTTTTGAGAACTCAGAGTGAGTACATTGGCCATTTTCATGCACTTTTAACCATTCCATAAATCTTGTGTTTTGGGCCCCTGGAAGCATGAAAATCACTTTAAACATGCTAATTTTAGCTCTAACACTGATGATCCACCTACAAATGTGAACTGACGTTCAAAAATAAAACATTTGAAAACGGACCATTTTCCACATTTCTGAAGCATGACGTAATGGGGGGTGTTATCTCTTTTGTCGAAAATCAGCCGTTTTTGCTCGAACATTAAATGCCTCCAAATGGTATTTAATTAACTTCCCGAGCCCCTGGAAGCATGAAAATCACTTTAAACATGCTAATTTTAGCTCTAACACTGATGATCCACCTACAAATGTGAACTGACGTTCAAAAATAAAACATTTGAAAACGGACCATTTTCCACATTTCTGAAGCATGACGTAATAGGGGGGTGTTATCTCTTTTGTCGAAAATCAGCCGTTTTTGCTCGAACATTAAATGCCTCCAAATGGTATTTAATTAACTTCCCGGGGTGAAGAAACCCTTTTTGAGAACTCAGAGTGAGTAAATTGGCCATTTTCATGCACTTTTAACCATTCCATAAATCTTGTGTTTTGGGCCCCTGGAAGCATGAAAATCACTTTAAACATGCTAATTTTAGCTCTAACACTGATGATCCACCTAGAAATGTGAACTGACGTTCAAAAATAAAACATTTGAAAACGGACCATTTTCCACATTTCTGAAGCATGACGTAATGGGGGAGTGTTATCTCTTTTGTCGAAAATCAGCCGTTTTTGCTCGAACATTAAATGCCTCCAGATGGTATTTAATTAACTTCCCGAGCCCCTGGAAGCATGAAAATCACTTTAAACATGCTAATTTTAGCTCTAACACTGATGATCCACCTACAAATGTGAACTGACGTTCAAAAATAAAACATTTGAAAACGGACCATTTTCCACATTTCTGAAGCATGACGTAATGGGGGGGTGTTATCTCTTTTGTCGAAAATCAGCCGTTTTTGCTCGAACATTAAATGCCTCCAAATGGTATTTAATTAACTTCCCGAGCCCCTGGAAGCATGAAAATCACTTTAAACATGCTAATTTTAGCTCTAACACTGATGATCCACCTACAAATGTGAACTGACGTTCAAAAATAAAACATTTGAAAACGGACCATTTTCCACATTTCTGAAGCATGACGTAATGGGGGGGTGTTATCTCTTTTGTCGAAAATCATCCGTTTTTGCTCGAACATTAAATGCCTCCAAATGGTATTTAATTAACTTCCCGGGGTGAAGAAACCCTTTTTGAGAACTCAGAGTGAGTAAATTGGCCATTTTCATGCACTTTTAACCATTCCATAAATCTTGTGTTTTGGGCCCCTGGAAGCATGAAAATCACTTTAAACATGCTAATTTTAGCTCTAACACTGATGATCCACCTACAAATGTGAACTGACGTTCAAAAATAAAACATTTGAAAACGGACCATTTTCCACATTTCTGAAGCATGACGTAATGGGGGGGTGTTATCTCTTTTGTCGAAAATCAGCCGTTTTTGCTCGAACATTAAATGCCTCCAAATGGTATTTAATTAACTTCCCGAGCCCCTGGAAGCATGAAAATCACTTTAAACATGCTAATTTTAGCTCTAACACTGATGATCCACCTACAAATGTGAACTGACGTTCAAAAATAAAACATTTGAAAACGGACCATTTTCCACATTTCTGAAGCATGACGTAATGGGGGGGTGTTATCTCTTTTGTCGAAAATCAGCCGTTTTTGCTCGAACATTAAATGCCTCCAAATGGTATTTAATTAACTTCCCGGGGTGAAGAAACCCTTTTTGAGAACTCAGAGTGAGTAAATTGGCCATTTTCATGCACTTTTAACCATTCCATAAATCTTGTGTTTTGGGCCCCTGGAAGCATGAAAATCACTTTAAACATGCTAATTTTAGCTCTAACACTGATGATCCACCTACAAATGTGAAGTGACGTTCAAAAATAAAACATTTGAAAACGGACCATTTTCCACATTTCTGAAGCATGACGTAATGGGGGGGTGTTATCTCTTTTGTCGAAAATCAGCCGTTTTTGCTCGAACATTAAATGCCTCCAAATGGTATTTATTTCACTTCCCGAGCCCCTGGAAGCATAAAAATCACTTTAAACATGCTAATTTTAGCTCTAACACTGATGATCCACCTACAAATGTGAACTGACGTTCAAAAATAAAACATTTGAAAACTGACCATTTTCCACATTTCTGAAGCATGACGTAATGGGGGGGTGTTATCTCTTTTGTCGAAAATAAGCCGTTTTTGCTCGAACATTAAATGCCTCCAAATGGTATTTATTTCACTTCCCGAGCCCCTGGAAGCATGAAAATCACTTTAAACATGCTAATTTTAGCTCTAACACTGATGATCCACCTACAAATGTGAACTGACGTTCAAAAATAAAACATTTGAAAACGGACCATTTTCCACATTTCTGAAGCATGACGTAATGGGGGGGTGTTATCTCTTTTGTCGAAAATCAGCCGTTTTTGCTCGAACATTAAATGCCTCCAAATGGTATTTAATTAACTTCCCGGGGTGAAGAAACCCTTTTTGAGAACTCAGAGTGAGTAAATTGGCCATTTTCATGCACTTTTAACCATTCCATAAATCTTGTGTTTTGGGCCCCTGGAAGCATGAAAATCACTTTAAACATGCTAATTTTAGCTCCAACACTGATGATCCACCTACAAATGTGAACTGACGTTCAAAAATAAAACATTTGAAAGCGGACCATTTTCCACATTTCTGAAGCATGACGTAATGGGGGGGTGTTATCTCTTTTGTCGAAAATCAGCCGTTTTTGCTCGAACATTAAATGCCTCCAAATGGTATTTAATTAACTTCCCGAGCCCCTGGAAGCATGAAAATCACTTTAAACATGCTAATTTTAGCTCTAACACTGATGATCCACCTACAAATGTGAACTGACGTTCAAAAATAAAACATTTGAAAACGGACCATTTTCCACATTTCTGAAGCATGACGTAATGGGGGGTGTTATCTCTTTTGTCGAAAATCAGCCGTTTTTGCTCGAACATTAAATGCCTCCAAATGGTATTTAATTAACTTCCCGAGCCCCTGGAAGCATGAAAATCACTTTAAACATGCTAATTTTAGCTCTAACACTGATGATCCACCTACAAATGTGAACTGACGTTCAAAAATAAAACATTTGAAAACGGACCATTTTCCACATTTCTGAAGCATGACGTAATAGGGGGGTGTTATCTCTTTTGTCGAAAATCAGCCGTTTTTGCTCGAACATTAAATGCCTCCAAATGGTATTTAATTAACTTCCCGGGGTGAAGAAACCCTTTTTGAGAACTCAGAGTGAGTAAATTGGCCATTTTCATGCACTTTTAACCATTCCATAAATCTTGTGTTTTGGGCCCCTGGAAGCATGAAAATCACTTTAAACATGCTAATTTTAGCTCTAACACTGATGATCCACCTACAAATGTGAACTGACGTTCAAAAATAAAACATTTGAAAACGGACCATTTTCCACATTTCTGAAGCATGACGTAATGGGGGGTGTTATCTCTTTTGTCGAAAATCAGCCGTTTTTGCTCGAACATTAAATGCCTCCAAATGGTATTTAATTAACTTCCCGAGCCCCTGGAAGCATGAAAATCACTTTAAACATGCTAATTTTAGCTCTAACACTGATGATCCACCTACAAATGTGAACTGACGTTCAAAAATAAAACATTTGAAAACGGACCATTTTCCACATTTCTGAAGCATGACGTAATAGGGGGGTGTTATCTCTTTTGTCGAAAATCAGCCGTTTTTGCTCGAACATTAAATGCCTCCAAATGGTATTTAATTAACTTCCCGGGGTGAAGAAACCCTTTTTGAGAACTCAGAGTGAGTAAATTGGCCATTTTCATGCACTTTTAACCATTCCATAAATCTTGTGTTTTGGGCCCCTGGAAGCATGAAAATCACTTTAAACATGCTAATTTTAGCTCTAACACTGATGATCCACCTAGAAATGTGAACTGACGTTCAAAAATAAAACATTTGAAAACGGACCATTTTCCACATTTCTGAAGCATGACGTAATGGGGGAGTGTTATCTCTTCTGTCGAAAATCAGCCGTTTTTGCTCGAACATTAAATGCCTCCAGATGGTATTTAATTAACTTCCCGAGCCCCTGGAAGCATGAAAATCACTTTAAACATGCTAATTTTAGCTCTAACACTGATGATCCACCTACAAATGTGAACTGACGTTCAAAAATAAAACATTTGAAAACGGACCATTTTCCACATTTCTGAAGCATGACGTAATGGGGGGGTGTTATCTCTTTTGTCGAAAATCAGCCGTTTTTGCTCGAACATTAAATGCCTCCAAATGGTATTTAATTAACTTCCCGGGGTGAAGAAACCCTTTTTGAGAACTCAGAGTGAGTAAATTGGCCATTTTCATGCACTTTTAACCATTCCATAAATCTTGTGTTTTGGGCCCCTGGAAGCATGAAAATCACTTTAAACATGCTAATTTTAGCTC
>NW_028250687.1:0-20902 GCF_964263255.1 Lissotriton vulgaris
AGTCAACAGTGGCTGAACTTGGTGGGTTCTTTGATAGGGCAGTGTGGGCGATAGCATCACTGCAACCCTCTCATCACATCAGGACCCTGGACACACTTCCTGCATGCCATGTGGACAGGTGGAGAGGGAAGCACAGGCAGTTCCTCTGTTGCCAGGGGAACACATGAACCTTGAGAGGTTAGCTCCTGCCATATGATCAGCAGCATTCCAACAAGTCCAAAGAATATTAAAAACAAATTAATGACGCAGTATTTCCATGTGCACCTCAATATGCGAGTGGATTTGGCGAGAACTGATCTTCCGGTGGCATGCCATAGAGAGCTTTTCCGAACATACAGAGATAACATTTTGAAGTAATGAATGATAAAACCCAGCAAGCCCCTGACTAATTCAATGAAAGGCTGTGTAGATTACCAAGCCCCATGGTGTACCTTTAATACATAGTTTATAATTTGCCATCTTATGCTGCATATATAGGTCTTCTGTGCCAAAACCAGCATATGTGTAATGTCAGTTGTCCACAGACAGCTTTGCACCTTGGTTTCCATCTAGAGACCTTCAAACTTTCAAGTGGCTACCTTGGACTGGCTTAAACATGCCACTGAATAACAGGATGGTCACAAGTTGCAAGATACGACAATCTCTATTGGGCAAATGAAAAAATACTAAGCAATGGAATTTTTATATACCTTTAGTGACTAACATTAGGATATAAAAGCATTAGGGGCCGATTACGATCTTGCTAGGAAGGCCTCCAGACGGGTTCCGGAACGAGAAAATCTGATTCGGAGTCTATGTTTCCGACCGAGGCATCCCCCGCTCTGAATGGCCAAGGACGATGTGAAGATCTCATCCGCATCGACCGAATCATTTCTGAGCCAGATCCTGTCCGTCCGACTCGTTCGGAGCTGAATCCTGCCACGCAATGGAGCCGGATTCCGAACGAGTGAGTACGAAGCACGAGTCAGACAGCTGTATCGTCTTGGTCTCAGTGAGACAAAATGGCTGTTGGAATCGGATTTCAGGCTGCCGCAGCAGGCCCCCCTTCACCTGGAGCCCTGCAAATCGGTCGCGAGGGAGTACGCATGGGTCCTCCCGATCCAAGCATGCACAGTGTGGCGGGTACCATGGGGTGCACACCACGGGGTGTACGCTTTTCCCCACCCACCCCTTATTTGCTATGGGAGTCTGTGTACCGAAGCGTACACAGACTCACATAGAGTTCAATGGGAGTCCGAGCAAACTGAGTCCGTCAGCATAAGGCTGCATCGTACACGTTTGGTTGGACTCACATAATGCTATTCACTAGGAAAGCCCTCTGCATCAGAGTTGTACGGAGGGCTTTCTTAGTGAGATCATAATTGGCCCCAAGTATATAACCAACAATCCAACAAGTAGAGAAAAAAAGAAATCTATTTCTCCTGAGTACTTTTCTAAGGCTGCTTATAAGGAGGCTCAAGGTATCCACAGGCACCCAATTTATAGCCCAGTTTTCAATGTCTGCTATTTGCAATCACCACCAGCTTTAGACATGTTCATCCAACTGTATAGATGTTGGGACCTGCTGGCTATAAAGGCTTTTTCAGTTGAATATCTTAAAGTACAAGAATTGTGTACATAGTACAGGCCTACCTACAAAGCAATGGGCACTGTAAGCAGTGAACTCTTTCTCACCTTCCCTATAGCCAGGCTACCAGGTACTCAGGGAATGCATCTGGACAGATATTGCCCCAGAAAAGAAAGCTGACTTTGAGTAGGGCATCCTTAACTCTGAATATTGAGTTCCTGTTTATTTTTATCATAGCCCACCGTGAGCATTTTTCAGAACTAAATCAATGACAGGGGTCCTAATTACTGTTAGCCCTGTCAGCCTTAGTGTGGTCTTCCCCAAAACATTTTACCTACCTACCCCTTTATTTTGTGCTGAAAATAGTTTTTGTTGGCCTTAGGACTCACTGCTGACCAGTGCTAAAGTGCTTGTTCTCACTCCTATAAACAGGGTTTAATTGGATTACACCTGCTTGGCATATTTATTTTACTTATACGTCCCTTGTAGAGTGGTATACCATATACGCAGGGCCTGTAAATTGAATGCTACAAGTGGGCCTGCAGCCCTTATTTTGCCACCCACTTAAGTAGCACCTCAAAACGTGTCCCAGTTCTGCCATTGCAGCCTGAATGCAGTTTTCAACTGCCAATTCGACTTAGCAATATAACTCCCCTTTCCAAGCCTTAAACTCCCCTTTGATTACAAATAATTCACCCCAAAGGTAGGCCCTAGGTAGCCATAGGACAGGATGCATTGTAAGTAAAAGGCTGGACATTTACTTTTAAGTTTTGCATGTCCTGGTAGAAAAAATTCCTACATTCATTTTTCACTACTGTGAGGCCTACCTCTCCCATAGGATAACATTGGGTTGCCTTATTACATCTAATATGTGCTAAATTTTGATTGGGACCAGGTAAGCAGTTCATGTTTGGTAAATTAACATTTAGAAAATGCCACTTTTAGAATGTGGTTCAAAAGGGGGTGGTCTTGGACGGAGCATCTGAACCAATCAAACACTCACACCCAGTCAACAGATTTGGGTTTAATCCATCACCGTACTTTATCCCACTCTGCCACCCCAGTTCATACATGGCCATATGCAAATCAGTCTGACCCTGTGCCTCATGGGAACAGTCCTACAGTCAACAATTGGTCCTCGACGAAAATTCACCATGTAACACAATTACTGCATTAATCAAATAATTCTTTTTTTAAATCGGCTCTAGATTGAATCTCTACGATTGGTTAGATAGAACAGGACATGATGATAGATACATTAGCCCAGATTGTCAATTAGTACATAAAAAGCACCACAACATTGAAATTTCAATCAAATCCAGCCGGACTCACTTATTTAATATACAATTTGAATGAAGATTGACAAATTTAATAAAAATATTTACATTTGCAAAAACAAAGATATTCTAATATCAAAGTCGTGCACAGAGAAAGGTAAAGGTAAGTGCTCAAGTGATTAATCAAAGAGATCAGAGAAACAAAGTGCAAATGATTTATATACAAGAATGAGCCTGCCCTAAGTAAAGCTTGCAAAAAAATGTATTCTTTTTTACTAGCTCGTAGTTTTTTAAAGACCTCCGTCTTCCTTAATTTGCACTGTTGGCAAAGGGATTCGGAGGGGGGAAGGGAGAAAAGGGGCAGAGACTGGTAGGTGCAGGCTCCCAAGGAAGATGTTAACGTTTCGACCCACACATAGACCGGGTAACTCAATTCCTCAGAGCATGGTCTTCATCAGGACGGGATGAGGGAGGGGCAAGGGGTATTTCAATGTGCACGCAGGTTAAAAAAACCAATGTCAATGGGCACCTGTAACAACAAATGGAAAATTGGGCTAAGTATCTCTAAACCATGTCAAAGGGATTCATACCATGGGATGCGTGAAATTGCACTCACCCTTCTGTGGTATGCCACCACACGTGCGACCTTTTGTCCGCACCAGAACTTAATGTCGAATAGGCACTGAAAATAGAAGGAAAAGTAGCCATTAATGCTACTCTTAGTTCCCCAACGCAGTTCCATTATACATACGGGAGGAATCTCCCCATTAGGTGGAAAAGAGGGGTATCATATCCCCTATTCAATTACTTGAACGATGAATCAGTGTTCTCTACACCCAGTCAAAAGATCTGGGTTTAATCCATCACCGTTCTTTAGCCCACTCTGCCACCCCAGTTCAGACATGGCTATATGCAAATCAGTCTGACCCTGTGCCTCATGGGAACAGTCCAGCCCGAACTGCCAAGCCATGCCTTCCCTGGACCGGAAACAAGCTTCCGAGGACCAGTTTCTGGCATTTCAGCCGTCTTCAGCCCGGCTTTCTTGAATCCAGTGGCAAAGTGAGCAAGGGACTCACGTCTGAGCATACCCTGCCACACTTATGGCAGCCAAAAACGGTACAAAAGGGGGTGGTGATGGACGGAGCATCTGAATCAATCAAACACTCACACCCAGTCAAAAGATCTGGGTTTAATCCATCACCGTTCTTTAGCCCACTCTGCCACCTCAGTTCAGACATGGCTATATGCAAATCAGTCTGACCCTGTGCCTCATGGGAACAGTCCAGCCAGAACTGCCAAGCCATGTCTTCCCTGGACCGGCAACAAGCTTCCGAGGACCGGTTTCTGGCATTCCAGCCGTCTTCAGCCCAGCTTGCTTGAATCCAGTGGCAAAGTGAGCAAGGGACTCACGTCTGAGCATACCCTGCCACACTTATGGCAGCCAAAAGCGGTACAAAAGGGGGTGGTGATGGACGGAGCATCTGAATCACGTTTGAGCATACCCTGCCAACTTATGGCGAACAAAGCAGAGTGCAAAAAAACGATGGATTTAGGCCCAGATCTCTGTACTGGGGTGAATGTATGAAATTGTTCTGCATTCTGTCCATCAACTGTTGTTTTGCATTTTGTCACCCCGAGTGGGATGGGTATGCTCAGACGTGAGTCCCATGCTCTCCACACCACTGGAGTCAAGCTATCCTGGCTGAAGACGGCTGATAGCCAGAAACCGGTCCTAGGATGCTTGATTCCGGTCCAGGAAAGACATGGCTTGGCAGTTCGGGCTGGACTGTTCCCATGAGGCACATACCAATACAGGGTAGTTGGTGGGCCTTACACAATCCCAGTTAGATTTGCGATTTCCGATTTAAGTGACGCCACTTAAATCGGTTGCGCTTTGAGAGCTCGTTTGCTGCTTGTGGCGGATATGGCCGAGTTGCAGTGGTAACAATTTCCATCGCAAATCTAACTGGGATTACAAATTTGGAATACATGGTGTCGGATTCATATTGGGAACATCCGAGAAGATATATATTAATACCCTTAATAAGGCTTTCTGCTGAGATTATCAGGTCTAATGCTTGAACTACAATAATTGTTGACCAACAGCTGCTACTAACTGCTGTGTGAAGAATAAGCCAGCCAGTTATACTTATCCAGATATCCTAATTGGATTATTCTTTGTTTTTTGGAAGGATCCTATACTTATCAGTGGTACTCACTGTTGGTGTTTTCTACAATCACACACGCCCTGAAGAAGTTCTGGTGGTCAGAACGAAACGCGTTGGCTGATGATTCTTTTGAGTATAAGAAAATAAAAAACAAACTGAGAAAATATCAAGACTTCTGAATTTGGATATGGACTCTGAGAAATTTGAATTGATTGTACATGATTGGAGTGGTGCCCTAAAACTGGATGATAAACATTGAAGAGGCAGGTTATTTGCAACCCTAGTAGGAATAGCAAACAGTGTCAGAGACACTGTTGTACATTTCATTTTGCGAGTCGCTAATTGCAAGTCGCAAAGTTACGCAATTTGCACATGAACCAGTGCTGTTGAAGAAACTAGCACCATGAAGTATTAATGCTTCTTCAAGTTCACATTCCGATTTTATGCAAGAATTGTACCATGCTGTATATGTGCATTAAATAGATATGATTGTATGAAATACACCTGACGAATAACAGACCTCAGAAGTACGTTGAAAGGACACAGTGAATGGAATATGCTTCATGACTAACCTCAGTAAAAATAAACTGAAATCTGGGGAATAATGATGGCTTCTCTGAAATCCGTTTTCCAGTCATGGGCCATGTGGTTGGTTAAATCAGCAAAGTCCCATCATCTCCATGGAGCCTCGAGCAACTGAAGTCTGATTCATTCCCTCAAGCTACCTTCTGAGACCCTCCATGATGCTGCTTTCCATGTTTTACAATACATTGGCCCTTTCACTTAATTTTAGGATGTCCGTTTTCTCATAGGTTTTAAGATTAATTTATGTTATGACAGCCTACTTACACAGGTACTGCATACAGTATGAGCACGGTATAGTATTTTAGAAAATGCCACTTTGTTCATTTTTTCATGACATGGGACAACTTATAATTTCTGCTCCAGGGATATAGATACTGCCTGATATTATTGACTTTGTTGGGTTCTTCCTTCCCCCTTTCTGAAACACTCAACTCCCAAAATGCATTTGTGGGCATTTTTTCATCAAAATCTGCTCCGGGGATAAAGATACTGCATGATATTGTTGACTTTGTTGGGTTCTTCCTTCCCCATTTCTGAAACACTCAACTCCCAAAATGCATTTGTTGAAGTGGACATTTTTTCATGAAAATGTCAGGGGTAGTGGAAGTGACACATACACCTTTGTTCACAATGACATCACAGAACGTGAAGTCATAGTACATTACACACCTCTTGACACCCGTGTCGTCCAAGGAAGTGATGCTACATGACCATTTTGCCAAAGGAGACCACAGGAAGTGTCACCAAAGAAGTTAAGAGAAGTGTAGTAAGAAGAATGTTAAATAAAAATACAAGAGTTACACATTGGTATTGTAGTGACCACCTATATTTTAACTAGTGTGCCATCAAGAAATGATAGGGTCATAGCCAGCATTTGCCATAGCTAGTCATTTCTAGTTACAGCGCCTACAATGCCAAAAACTGTTATTTGATGTTGAGTCCCCAACATCCAATAGAAGCATTTGCCAAGTGCACCCCCTCCTCCAAAAATATTGCAACAGGGGAGGAGCTACGTCACCAACCAAGATGGCCGCATAGGCGCCCGAATCCGCCGACCTCCGTTTCCAGACGGATAATCCTGCATCTTATCCTGAAATCACGCCCGACCTACAGGGAGATGAAGCCTTGCTGAATCGTTTGGTTCAATCCCCAGACTTTTGTCGCCAGAATTGACGGAGTTATGTTGTCTTCTGGATCCTGGCCTAACGCAGCTTGTAAGCCGGGGCCTCGGGTTTGAGCCCAGCCGGGATGTAGTTGAACAACATCGGCCGTGTGACTGCGACAGGGTCCGGTCTCAGCAGTGGAAGTCTCCAGATCCGATTTTGATGGCGATCGATGTAGTTTCCTCGATGTCGTCGGACAATTGACGTGATCGTCTGTGGAGGTTCTGGGACTCCTTGCCCGGGGACCCGGTTTGATATCGCCGGGGTCCGCCGGGGTGGGACCCGGCCTGCTGTCCAGAGCCACTTTGTACACAGTACGCCCTCAGTTGTGACCCGCTCCGCTCTGTCATTGCTCCCCTGGGAGGACCGGGCTCCTCGGGGCCTACCACTATGTTTGCGATCGGACGAGCGGAGGCGGATCTGACGAACAAAGAGCCGACATTGCGGACCATGCTGGCCGCCGTCTTGGGGCTACAAGCGCATATTGAATCTCAACTCGATAATATGCTTGCCGATGGGCCTGACGTGGACTGTTTGGGACCGGGCTCTGATCTTCCACTACGTCTACCAATATCGACGCTTCCCGTGAGGTCTGGGAGGGCCAATGGTGACCGCCCAGGGCAAAATTATCTGGTGCAGCCCTTGCGTTGTGTACCGACAAAAAGTAGCAAACTTGGTTCCCCGGAGAGTTGGTCGCACCCGCCATTGTTGTCTCCTGGGGTGGTTCCGCTTGGCCTCTTTATCCTGGAGGTTCCCGTCGGAGCCGACTGGGTTGCTACAACATCTCTGCCTTCCGCGTTTGCTTTGCCGCTTCTGCGGAGGGAACACCGCTTGGACAGGGTGCCGATGATAGAGGGCCTGTTGATGATCAATGCTGGTAACGACTTTGTTCTTCGAGCTCTCTGTGGACTATCCTCTTCGGTACTCCTCTCGTATCCTGGATCTACAATGACTGCGGTGCTGCTGTCGGATGGTGTTTGTGTGGAAGATCGGAAGGGCCAAGGATGAGACTGCTTCGATGGGTTTGACTTTGGGGCCTTGGCGGACATGGGACTTGGATCTAGTATTAGAGGTCGGGCGGGGTTTAGTGACTCCCCAGTATTTCCACTGTCATATCTCCTGTTATTATCTGTGCTATTCGTAGGGGTGGTTGGTGTCCGGCTGGGGAGCAGGAGACCGGGTGCTTCTACGCTTTCTCCTCCACTTTTTCCTACTTTTAGGGTTTTAGTTATTCGGGCGACAGGCACGCTGCTAGGGGGATTAGGCTGTAGCCAACTGCAGGGGTGCAGGATGGGGGGCTGGAGTTTTTTTTTGTTTTGCCTTTATTTTGTTTCTATGGCCTTTTTTCTTCCTTTCCTTTTTTTCCTTTTCTTAGTATAGTTGGCAAAACGTTCTGATTGTATTGTGTATCCGTATCGGGTGTTCTTGCTTTTTTCATTATCCTGATCTTTGGGTGGGTGGGTTCTGAGGACTGGCGCTTGATGTAGACTGTGTATTGTATGGTTTTATATCCTGGATACTATGCTTTAACGCCTGTGTCGCAATTATACCTGTTCCTGATCTGCATATCCTGTTGCTCTGCCTAGCCACCGTATTAGTATTTTGATTGTGTGACACCCGATGCGTTATTTAGCTAAATTAAAAAATAAGCTTATCTTATTCTGTGATTTTATTCTGCATTAAATACAAACTTTATCCTGAATCGCTGCCGGACCTCAGGGATGTCGGCTGAGTAGCTGTGGCGTATCGCAGTATACTTGCTCCTATTTTTGATTAGCGGCCGGCCCCTGTGGTTGTAGGCCCATGCTTGTAAGGTTATTGAAATGAACAATAAAGGTTTTCAATCAATAAATACATAAATAAATATTGCAACAAGTGACAACAAATGGCCTTTCACTACAGTTACCTCATAGACATCAGGTTGTGTGATGTTTTTCCCTGATAACACCACAGGAATTGACAACCCTTAGGTTTAAAATCATATGTAACAGATGTGTGAAAACACATAACTGTTTCTAAAGCAAATAAATATAAATTGTAGTCTTCACTTGTGTATTAAGTATGGTGCTGCCATGATGTGGTAGGATCAGACATGTGAACGTATTAAGCACAACCACTGGATTTCCAGACATAACTTGAAAAGCCTAAATGAAGTCTCAGATTCCCTGATAAAAATATCCAGGTAGAGCCATTATATGCACAGGTATAAGGGGACAAATGCTCAATCTTAGCTCATTATGCACAATGTAGCATCATAGGTCCAGATGCAGGCTGAAATTCTGAGGCACAAATGTCCGTTGCACTCTTGCGGTCAGGCTGTGAATCTATTGGGTATATTAATAAGTGTCTGGTGTACTCTCCGCAAAATAAGTTGTAGCCTCAAATGTTCATTGCATCCTCCTCATGTGCAACTGCCTGCCATGGAAGGTGTGGTGGACACCAGAAGGAAAAAGTAAAAACACCCAGACATGCAGGGAGAAAACTCCTTGAATGTAGGAGTCAGTTGACCGCTCTGTGCTGAACAGAGCTAAAGGCAGATTCGCCATTTGGATTCCTGTCCTCTTGGAAGCGCGCATATTATGGGACGAGTTGCACTTTCAGCATTACCAATTGCTAACTTTAATGATGAGACTGTTGTACATGTGTCACCTCTTCTTTATCATTCCTTTCATAGCCTTCACGTTCCTTACCCTGCATTCCCTCGTTTCCATAGTGCATTCCTACATTCCAATTCTGTTTTGTGTCAGTTGTCTCTCTGGTCAGCTGGAGCTGAGTCCGTTATGCTGTTGGCTACAATAAAAGTAACTAATTGAACTTACCTGCTGTCGAGGATTCTACTTCGTTTACCACAAATTTTGGCGACGATCCTCCCAAGACGTTAAACGTAGAAAGAAACCCACTGACCTTTTGTTATTGACGGTCATTAAGTCTTCCTTATGGTAGACACTGGTTCTAAGTACACCATCATGCCCAACAAAATGTTTGATCATGAGTGGGGTGGAAAATCTCTCTCACCCAAGGATATCTCTCCTGCTGGTTACAATGGGGATATTTGAAGCCCAAATATCGTTTTCTAGCAGGTCCATTGAAGGGAAAGTCTATGTGGCCAAAGATGGACCTCCCATACTGGGATGGATCCACCAATATGATCTGCACATAATAGTAAATCCTAGAGCACTTCTCAAGTGATGGTCGTTGAAGAAGAAACCTTGGAAGACATTCTTACATGTGCAAATGATTTTAGTGATTAATTAGGCTTGCTTAAAGGTTATGCACATCAAATCATTTTGTCTAAATACTCTTTCTTGTCCAACATAAATTGAGGGAGGTACCTTTAGGCATTAAGGATGAAGTCAAGTTCTGATCAAGGACATGCTAGATACTGGTGTCATTGAGGCAATAGAGACTTCTGGGTGGGTGTCCCCGGTGGTGATCACAAAGAAGTCTGATGGTAAACTCAGATTTTGTGTAGGCCCTTGAACAACTGTGTGCTGGCCGTTGTTTTCCCTTTACCTAACATCAACAAACTACTGTCCACCTTGAAAGATGCTAGGTACTTCTCAAAACTCCATTTGAGAAGTGCCTATCATCAAATCAAATTGCATGATAGTTCCAAACACCTAACTGCATTCATCACCACTGAAGGCACCTTTCAGTGCACACGCTTACCGTTTGGTCTCTCTTCTGCGGCTAGCGTGTTTCAATGTATGGTTACAGAAGTTTTTAAGGGTATAGATAAAATAGGTTTTTTTCAAGACGATATCCTTGTCTTCGGAAGTACTGTGTCTGAACACAATCAAGTTCTGAAGTCTGTCTTACAAAGACTTTCCCTACGCAGAGAGAAGTGCTCTTTCTTGGTGGAGCATGATGAATATTTGGGACACAAGATTTCTGCACAGGGCATAACACCTAAAAGAAATTTGTTGAAAGCCATTAAACTAGCTCCCGCTCCCATGGATAAATACCAGTTAAGATCCTTTATGGGTCTCATTGAATATTACTCAAAATGTATACATCCCTTCTCTGATGAAACAGCATGTTTACGTCTCTTATTAAAAAAAGTTGCAAAATTCGATTGGACTGAACAACACTTGTCATGCTATAATAATATCAAATCTGAAATTTGCTAAGCCGGTTTGTTGGCACCTTTTGACATCAAACTCAGATTGGTCCTCACAGTTGTATTTGTATAAAAAGGGGTATAAGAGAAGGACCCCTGAACCAAGAATTTAGATCACTTCTGACAAGGAACCCTGAAACCAAGGACAAGAAGCCTGATGATCCAAGGACTTGCCTACCCCTTCTGCCAGTGTGCTGTTTGCTGGGGGGAATCCTGCATGTGCTTCTTTATTTTTGACAAGGAACCAGGAGAGAGGAACTGTGTGTGTACTCTCAAGCTTTGCTAAGAAAATCTCCAAGGACTGGAAGAGTGCCAGTCTCCTGCTGAAGTCACAGGGCTAAAGGACTTCATCTGCTAAAAGTGCTATTTGCTGGAAACCTGTGAATCCAGCACCTCTGAAAGAAACCAGCAATCTCGACGCCGGCGGACGCCGCCGAATCCAGCCCGACATCGTGAGTAACGGCTCCAGTGTCCCGCTTCCTCGACGCCGGCCGCCGGGCCCGATCGACGCCAGCAGCAACGCCAGTGAGTAGCGAGTTCGGCTCCAGCTCCAAGTGACCCTGTGTCTGCACCGCTGCTGATCGCATCGACTTCGAGTCCTCTCGACGCCGTGAGCGCTGCTCACTCTTGCAACTTCATCGACATCGACGACGACGCCGTATCCTGCTTCACCTCGTGAGCGCTGCTCCTGCCCGACATCGATCGACGCCGCTGCAGGTCGCCCAGACTCCGAGGCCGGATCGACACCGAAGACGCGACGCCGGACATCTCGACGCCGCTGATCATCGTGTGCTTCGCTTTTCCAGGGTACTGTGTTGTGGGGGGTCTGCTCGACTCCGGGCTCGACGTAGCGCTCCTCGCGGTCGACGCCAAACCCTTTGGATTAACTTTGCCTCGACGTCGTGTGACTCCCGTGTGGGTTACATTGTTGCCAAGAACTTTGTTTTAAAGAAGAAGAGTTGCTTTTGATACTAAAGACTTTGTGCTAAGAAGAAACTACACTTGAACTATTATTTTTCCTTCCAAGAGTATTTATTAAGACTGTGGTATATTTTTGTCGTTATTTGGTCTTGTGCTAAGCCTTATATAAAAATACTTATTTTTATAATACTACTGTGTCGTGTCCATTTGTAGTGTATTCACTTTATTACTGTATGTGGTCATAAATGCTTAACACACAGCCTCTGAGATAAGCCTGTCTGCTCTGCCAAGCTACCAAGGGGGTGAGCAGGGGTTATCTAAGTGTGTGATCCCCTTGCCCTGACTAGAAAAGGTGTGTCCCTATTTGTCAGAAGTGCATACCTCTGCCAAATAGAGACAGCCGGTTCTAACAATAGACAACTAGGTAAGTGTTCATAGATATTAGAAAAGCACATGTGCTTATTCATAGCGTTTAGCCTAGACATTAGCAGATCAGTTATAACATAAGTATTTGTAAAGCGCACATTCACCCCAATGACGTCTCTTGGCGCTGAATAACAGATGTTTATTGTTACCCAACTCAATAGTACTCATTTTATCAACCTCAGAAGGATGAAAGGCTGAATGGACCTGTGAGGATTTAAACCTGTAACCATGAGGTCGAACACATGCCCCTGCAATGGATGCATTAGTCCACTGAGCCACCAGACCGGGCTTATACAATTTGTTGGTCACAAAACACAATCAATATATGAGAGATGTAGAGAAAATGTATTTTCTAAGTTTCTAAGTGAATAGCATATGGGCTTTAGTAGTGCGATAATAACCTTGATTTATCAGTGTAGAGTAAATCTATAAGCATCAGAAGATTGCATAAAGCAGTGATACGAGAAATTTAGAAGTGTTCGTTCTGTTCAATTTGATTTATTTTGGAAAATACATAAAATCAGCTCAAAATCGTGTTCCATATCCCTGCAACCAACAATGGTAATACATACACAGGTGTTAAATTTACACATACAATTAATACATATTTGACATATGAAGATTGATTCGCATGCATAAAATTAGGGCAAGAATGTATACATATTAACATATAGTACAGTGCTAGCATAATTAGAATGACTCACTTTTTGGTTTCTGACTCCAGGTGCTCGAGATGACGTTAGTGGTGCTATAGTAAGCCACTGCATTGGAGCAGCCTCTGCACAATCATAAGACCCCTCTCCGACTCTGTATTACATCACATAATAGGAAATGTTCAGTCAGTAATTTCAGTGTTTCGCATAATGGGTGCAAGGAATAACAAGCATTGAAAATGCAATAGGTCGCGCCTTTGATTAAGTTAAAGCCATTTGATTTGCTAATGGTATTGTAAAGTAAAGCAAATGGCTTTAACTTAATGTAAGGCGAGACCTATTGCATTTTAAGGGTTTAAAACGACTAATTGGGGTAATAACATCACAAGAAAGGACAACACTGGATCTGTGGGCCAATAATAAGATCAACTTAAGTCGCATTAGATACGATGAAAAGAAAAGAAAACCCGAGGCAGGGACAAGTTGGTTTTTATTCCAGATGACAGCACGAGAAATGTAGGGCATGGCATAAATGGGTGACCTCTGTGCACAGAGGTGAGTTTTAACCCCAACATCAAATCTTTCCATCAGCTAACAGGCCTACAGGTGTTGTGGTGTCAGTAACTCCAGAAGTAGCTGCGAGGCATGCATTTCAAAAGACATTCTTTCAGGCCTTTTGTTAACACCTGGTCCTGGGTAGGTTACACCTTTTAACGGGTAAAACCTCCAAGGTTCCCCAAAAGCACTGGAACAGTTCTCAGACAGCTATAGACCGTAGTTTTGCAGAAACCCATTTACATCAGAGGGGTTGGTCTTTATGCTGCAACTAGGTGTACATACTGGGAGTAGCATGGAGGGGTCTTTACATTTTCACAGTGAAGGACAAGGAATCGCTTTGTGGGAGGGGGCGCTGCCTCTGACCAACACACCATGCAAGTTGAAAACGTTCAGGACTCACTCGGGCGGTGTTACCTGAGAGAGAACTGATCCCTGAAGTTCACCCACTTCAACACACATCGCATCTGACTCAGGACAAATGTTACAAGTCTGCTGGCTGGAAGGACAGAGGTGGGCATGCGCGCGCGCTGGTCAATGCAGGCTCCCCATGCGGTCGCAAAACACATATAATAACCCTAATTAAAATAAAAACTCACCAAGCGGCTAAAAACAGAAGCGTCTGAGAGCTCCCTGACCTGGAAGGAACCCCCGTGCCCCGCTGGATATCTGCAGCGTCCTAAAATGGGCCATTACAACACCCTTCGATATTTACAACATGCCAAACGTCCTCACAAGGTACATGGGGAGCTGGTCAAAGAAGGAACAACGCCTGACCGGAAAGTCTCTCCGATCACACAACCCGCTTTTGCTGACTACTGTCACTCCCACATAAGGAAAGAATCAAGCTTCTACCGAGAAAATAAACAAACGCAGGTTGCTTTAAAGCAACATATGAACCTAATGAAAAATGCTAAACCGAGGATTACCCAAGTGCTGTAAACAACGTTACGAGGATGTTACCCTCAATGCTTTCTGTCGGACACACACTGCTTCTTCTAGTGTTACAATGACACCTAGCCTGGCCTGTGTTGTTCACTTTCAGGAGCGTCGCAGCTTATAAAAGCCCCGGCTCTGGAAGGAGGTGGCAGCGCACGCACATTCCTTTGAAGACGGTGGAGCAGACCCCGTTGCAACTCCCAGACTCAGGAGCTCTGCCTGACCTTTGACCCAGCTCATTAAAAAGCAGCATGCGTTCACTTTGCTGTCCCAGGGCAATGCTGGGGGTCCCCGCTTATTTTTAGCCTGAAGCGCGTAGCAGAATGAGAAGAAAAAAGTGCGTACCGAGTAATGAAGGGGAGAATGTCATGCCACCAGTAAAGCATCTAGTTCAGGTGGGCAGGGGTAAAACTGGACAGGGTGGTAACTAGGAGGGACTAAAAAGCCTCACAAACGATGGGAAGGCAGGGTTTAGCATGCGCGATGACACTAGCGAACGGAAACAGGGGCGGAGCCTACACTCCACTTCCAAAACTAGATCGATTACAAGAAGCCCTTGCATGGCGAGTGCAGCGCATGCACACTGCTAACGCTAGGCGCGACCTAAAAAAGGGCATTTAATTGTCAATTCTACCTTCGGTAGGGTCACACAGATCTTTTGGGTCTTTATTCCTTTTAGGGGTGAGGTTCCCGATAGGAGGATCCCTCATCAAAATTTAACTTGGAGCAAATGCAGACATGGAGCAGCTGTCTGTCATTGAGTGTAGCTCCTAAAGTGAGTCTTAGCATCTTGTTGAAATCCTTTATCTCTACCTTCACTCTAAAGCATTCAGAAGCTAGTTTTAAAATGGGTTTGTATGAGGCCAGGCTCAGCCCAGAGCGAGTGGTGATCTGGGCCCACCAGGGTGTTGGGAATCTATAGGAACAAGCGACTGAGACACAGAAGGCGCTTCTTTCGAGCTACAGTCTGTCCTGATGACCATTGGGTGCTAGATTAGGCAAATTTTGGATCCAAAAGAGCCTCAGTAACACGCCACCGGGAGGTTGATCTTTGACAGGTGTTAGTGGTCCTGCTAGAGACTGCAGTTCTTTGTGCTCATTTTAGGAGGGACTAGAGGAAAGTATGCAACTCCCTGCAGCTCCTCTGATGGTATGTCTTATGCCCCAGAGAGCTCTACTTCTGGTGTTGGCCTGTTGACAGAGGTATTCCCTGCCATCTGAATAGACTCTACTAGTCAACAGTGGCTGAACTTGGTGGGTTCTTTGATAGGGCAGTGTGGGCGATAGCATCACCGCAACCCTCTCATCACATCAGGACCCTGGACACACTTCCTGCATGCCATGTGGACAGGTGGAGAGGGAAGCACAGGCAGTTCCTCTGTTGCCAGGGGAACACATGAACCTTGAGAGGTTAGCTCCTGCCATATGATCAGCAGCATTCCAACAAGTCCAAAGAATATTAAAAACAAATTAATGACGCAGTATTTCCATGTGCACCTCAATATGCGAGTGGATTTGGCGAGAACTGATCTTCCGGTGGCATGCCATAGAGAGCTTTTCCGAACATACAGAGATAACATTTTGAAGTAATAAATGATAAAACCCAGCAATCCCCTGACTAATTCAATGAAAGGCTGTGTAGATTACCAAGCCCCATGGTGTACCTTTAATACATAGTTTATAATTTGCCATCTTATGCTGCATATATAGGTCTTCTGTGCCAAAACCAGCATATGTGTAATGTCAGTTGTCCACAGACAGCTTTGCACCTTGGTTTCCATCTAGAGACCTTCAAACTTTCAAGTGGCTACCTTGGACTGGCTTAAACATGCCACTGAATAACAGGATGGTCACAAGTTGCAAGATACGACAATCTCTATTGGGCAAATGAAAAAATACTAAGCAATGGAATTTTTATATACCTTTAGTGACTAACATTAGGATATAAAAGCATTAGGGGCCGATTACGATCTTGCTAGGAAGGCCTCCAGACGGGATCCGGAACGAGAAAATCTGATTCGGAGTCTATGTTTCCGACCGAGGCATCCCCCGCTCTGAATGGCCAAGGACGATGTGAAGATCTCATCCGCATCGACCGAATCATTTCTGAGCCAGATCCTGTCCGTCCGACTCGTTCCGAGCTGAATCCTGCCTCGCAATGGAGCCGGATTCCGAACGAGTGAGTACGAAGCACGAGTCAGACAGCTGTATCGTCTTGGTCTCAGTGAGACAAAATGGCTGTTGGAATCGGATTTCAGGCTGCCGCAGCAGGTCCCCCTTCACCTGGAGCCCTGCAAATCGGTCGCGAGGGAGTACGCATGGGTCCTCCCGATCCAAGCATGCACAGTGTGGCGGGTACCATGGGGTGCACACCACAGGGTGTACGCTTTTCCCCACCCACCCCTTATTTGCTATGGGAGTCTGTGTACCGAAGCGTACACAGACTCACATAGAGTTCAATGGGAGTCCGAGCAAACTGAGTCCGTCAGCATAAGGCTGCATCGTACACGTTTGGTTGGACTCACATAATGCTATTCACTAGGAAAGCCCTCTGCATCAGAGTTGTACGGAGGGCTTTCTTAGCGAGATCATAATCGGCCCCAAGTATATAACCAACAATCCAACAAGTAGAGAAAAAAAGAAATCTATTTCTCCTGAGTACTTTTCTAAGGCTGCTTATAAGGAGGCTCAAGGTATCCACAGGCACCCACTTTATAGCCCAGTTTTCAATGTCTGCTATTTGCAATCACCACCAGCTTTAGACATGTTCATCCAACTGTATAGATGTTGGGACCTGCTGGCTATAAAGGCTTTTTCAGTTGAATATCTTAAAGTACAAGAATTGTGTACATAGTACAGGCCTACCTACAAAGCAATGGGCACTGTAAGCAGTGAACTCTTTCTCACCTTCCCTATAGCCAGGCTACCAGGTACTCAGGGAATGCATCTGGACATATATTGCCCCAGAAAAGAAAGCTGACTTTGAGTAGGGCATCCTTAACTCTGAATATTGAGTTCCTGTTTATTTTTATCATAGCCCACCGTGAGCATTTTTCAGAACTAAATCAATGACAGGGGTCCTAATTACTGTTAGCCCTGTCAGCCTTAGTGTGGTCTTCCCCAAAACATTTTACCTACCTACCCCTTTATTTTGTGCTGAAAATAGTTTTTGTTGGCCTTAGGACTCACTGCTGAAGTGCTTGTTCTCACTCCTATAAACAGGGTTTAATTGGATTACACCTGCTTGGCATATTTATTTTACTTATACGTCCCTTGTAGAGTGGTATACCATATACGCAGGGCCTGTAAATTGAATGCTACAAGTGGGCCTGCAGCCCTTATTTTGCCACCCACTTAAGTAGCACCTCAAAACGTGTCCCAGTTCTGCCATTGCAGCCTGAATGCAGTTTTCAACTGCCAATTCGACTTAGCAATATAACTCCCCTTTCCAAGCCTTAAACTCCCCTTTCATTACAAATAATTCACCCCAAAGGTAGGCCCTAGGTAGCCATAGGACAGGATGCATTGTAAGTAAAAGGCTGGACATTTACTTTTAAGTTTTGCATGTCCTGGTAGAAAAAACTCCTACATTAATTTTTCACTACTGTGAGGCCTACCTCTCCCATAGGATAACATTGGGTTGCCTTATTACATCTAATATGTGCTAAATTTTGATTGGGACCAGGTAAGCAGTTCATGTTTGGTAAATTAACATTTAGAAAATGCCACTTTTAGAATGTGGTTCAAAAGGGGGTGGTCTTGGACGGAGCATCTGAACCAATCAAACACTCACACCCAGTCAACAGATTTGGGTTTAATCCATCACCGTACTTTATCCCACTCTGCCACCCCAGTTCATACATGGCCATATGCAAATCAGTCTGACCCTGTGCCTCATGGGAACAGTCCTACAGTCAACAATTGGTCCTCGACGAAAATTCACCATGTAACACAATTACTGCATTAATCAAATAATTCTTTTTTTAAATCGGCTCTAGATTGAATCTCTACGATTGGTTAGATAGAACAGCACATGATGATAGATACATTAGCCCAGATTGTCAATTAGTACATAAAAAGCACCACAACATTGAAATTTCAATCAAATCCAGCCGGACTCACTTATTTAATATACAATTTGAATGAAGATTGACAAATTTAATAAAAATATTTACATTTGCAAAAACAAAGATATTCTAATATCAAAGTCGTGCACAGAGAAAGGTAAAGGTAAGTGCTCAAGTGATTAATCAAAGAGATCAGAGAAACAAAGTGCAAATGATTTATATACAAGAATGAGCCTGCCCTAAGTAAAGCTTGCAAAAAAATGTATTCTTTTTTACTAGCTCGTAGTTTTTTAAAGACCTCCGTCTTCCTTAATTTGCACTGTTGGCAAAGGGATTCGGAGGGGGGAAGGGAGAAAAGGGGCAGAGACTGGTAGGTGCAGGCTCCCAAGGAAGATGTTAACGTTTCGACCCACACATAGACCGGGTAACTCAATTCCTCAGAGCATGGTCTTCATCAGGACGGGATGAGGGAGGGGCAAGGGGTATTTCAATGTGCACGCAGGTTAAAAAAACCAATGTCAATGGGCACCTGTAACAACAAATGGAAAATTGGGCTAAGTATCTCTAAACCATGTCAAAGGGATTCATACCATGGGATGCGTGAAATTGCACTCACCCTTCTGTGGTATGCCACCACACGTGCGACCTTTTGTCCGCACCAGAACTTAATGTCGAATAGGCACTGAAAATAGAAGGAAAAGTAGCCATTAATGCTACTCTTAGTTCCCCAACGCAGTTCCATTATACATACGGGAGGAATCTCCCCATTAGGTGGAAAAGAGGGGTATCATATCCCCTATTCAATTACTTGAACGATGAATCAGTGTTCTCTACACCCAGTCAAAAGATCTGGGTTTAATCCATCACCGTTCTTTAGCCCACTTTGCCACCCCAGTTCAGACATGGCTATATGCAAATCAGTCTGACCCTGTGCCTCATGGGAACAGTCCAGCCCGAACTGCCAAGCCATGCCTTCCCTGGACCGGAAACAAGCTTCCGAGGACCAGTTTCTGGCATTTCAGCCGTCTTCAGCCCGGCTTTCTTGAATCCAGTGGCAAAGTGAGCAAGGGACTCACGTCTGAGCATACCCTGCCACACTTATGGCAGCCAAAAGCGGTACAAAAGGGGGTGGTGATGGACGGAGCATCTGAATCAATCAAACACTCACACCCAGTCAAAAGATCTGGGTTTAATCCATCACCGTTCTTTAGCCCACTCTGCCACCTCAGTTCAGACATGGCTATATGCAAATCAGTCTGACCCTGTGCCTCATGGGAACAGTCCAGCCCGAACTGCCAAGCCATGTCTTCCCTGGACCGGCAACAAGCTTCCGAGGACCGGTTTCTGGCATTCCAGCCGTCTTCAGCCCAGCTTGCTTGAATCCAGTGGCAAAGTGAGCAAGGGACTCACGTCTGAGCATACCCTGCCACACTTATGGCAGCCAAAAGCGGTACAAAAGAGGGTGGTGATGGACGGAGCATCTGAATCACGTTTGAGCATACCCTGCCAACTTATGGCGAACAAAGCAGAGTGCAAAAAAACGATGGATTTAGGCCCAGATCTCTGTACTGGGGTGAATGTATGAAATTGTTCTGCATTCTGTCCATCAACTGTTGTTTTGCATTTTGTCACCCCGAGTGGGATGGGTATGCTCAGACGTGAGTCCCATGCTCTCCACACCACTGGAGTCAAGCTATCCTGGCTGAAGACGGCTGATAGCCAGAAACCGGTCCTAGGATGCTTGATTCCGGTCCAGGAAAGACATGGCTTGGCAGTTCGGGCTGGACTGTTCCCATGAGGCACATACCAATACAGGGTAGTTGGTGGGCCTTACACAATCCCAGTTAGATTTGCGATTTCCGATTTAAGTGACGCCACTTAAATCGGTTGCGCTTTGAGAGCTCGTTTGCTGCTTGTGGCGGATATGGCCGAGTTGCAGTGGTAACAATTTCCATCGCAAATCTAACTGGGATTACAAATTTGGAATACATGGTGTCGGATTCATATTGGGAACATCCGAGAAGATATATATTAATACCCTTAATAAGGCTTTCTGCTGAGATTATCAGGTCTAATGCTTGAACTACAATAATTGTTGACCAACAGCTGCTACTAACTGCTGTGTGAAGAATAAGCCAGCCAGTTATACTTATCCAGATATCCTAATTGGATTATTCTTTGTTTTTTGGAAGGATCCTATACTTATCAGTGGTACTCACTGTTGGTGTTTTCTACAATCACACACGCCCTGAAGAAGTTCTGGTGGTCAGAACGAAACGCGTTGGCTGATGATTCTTTTGAGTATAAGAAAATAAAAAACGAACTGAGAAAATATCAAGACTTCTGAATTTGGATATGGACTCTGAGAAATTTGAATTGATTGTACATGATTGGAGTGGTGCCCTAAAACTGGATGATAAACATTGAAGAGGCAGGTTATTTGCAACCCTAGTAGGAATAG
>NW_028250688.1:0-44148 GCF_964263255.1 Lissotriton vulgaris
GTCAGTTCACATTTGTAGGTGGATCATCAGTGTTAGAGCTAAAATTAGCATGTTTAAAGTGATTTTCATGCTTCTTGGGGCCCAAAACACAAGATTTATGGAATGGTTAAAAGTGCATGAAAATGGCCAATTTACTCACTCTGAGTTCTCAAAAATGGTTTCTTCACCCCGGGAAGTTAATTAAATACCATTTGGAGGCATTTAATGTTCGAGCAAAAACGGCTGATTTTCGACAAAAGAGATAACACC
Source organism: Lissotriton vulgaris (assembly GCF_964263255.1). Classification (NCBI taxonomy): domain Eukaryota; kingdom Metazoa; phylum Chordata; class Amphibia; order Caudata; family Salamandridae; genus Lissotriton; species Lissotriton vulgaris. The sequence goes on from NW_028250688.1 coordinate 250, forward strand.
CCCCCATTACGTCATGCTTCAGAAATGTGGAAAATGGTCCGTTTTCAAATGTTTTATTTTTGAACGTCAGTTCACATTTGTAGGTGGATCATCAGTGTTAGAGCTAAAATTAGCATGTTTAAAGTGATTTTCATGCTTCCAGGGGCTCGGGAAGTGAAATAAATACCATTTGGAGGCATTTAATGTTCGAGCAAAAACGGCTGATTTTCGACAAAAGAGATAACACCCCCCCATTACGTCATGCTTCAGAAATGTGGAAAATGGTCCGTTTTCAAATGTTTTATTTTTGAACGTCAGTTCACATTTGTAGGTGGATCATCAGTGTTAGAGCTAAAATTAGCATGTTTAAAGTGATTTTCATGCTTCCAGGGGCTCGGGAAGTTAATTAAATACCATTTGGAGGCCTTTAATGTTCGAGCAAAAACGGCTGATTTTCGACAAAAGAGATAACACCCCCCCATTACGTCATGCTTCAGAAATGTGGAAAATGGTCCGTTTTCAAATGTTTTATTTTTGAACGTCAGTTCACATTTGTAGGTGGATCATCAGTGTTAGAGCTAAAATTAGCATGTTTAAAGTGATTTTCATGCTTCCAGGGGCTCGGGAAGTTAATTAAATACCATTTGGAGGCATTTAATGTTCGAGCAAAAACGGCTGATTTTCGACAAAAGAGATAACACCCCCCCATTACGTCATGCTTCAGAAATGTGGAAAATGGTCCGTTTTCAAATGTTTTATTTTTGAACGTCAGTTCACATTTGTAGGTGGATCATCAGTGTTAGAGCTAAAATTAGCATGTTTAAAGTGATTTTCATGCTTCCAGGGGCTCGGGAAGTTAATTAAATACCATTTGGAGGCCTTTAATGTTCGAGCAAAAACGGCTGATTTTCGACAAAAGAGATAACACCCCCCCATTACGTCATGCTTCAGAAATGTGGAAAATGGTCCGTTTTCAAATGTTTTATTTTTGAACGTCAGTTCACATTTGTAGGTGGATCATCAGTGTTAGAGCTAAAATTAGCATGTTTAAAGTGATTTTCATGCTTCCAGGGGCCCAAAACACAAGATTTATGGAATGGTTAAAAGTGCATGAAAATGGCCAATTTACTCACTCTGAGTTCTCAAAAAGGGTTTCTTCACCCCGGGAAGTTAATTAAATACCATTTGGAGGCATTTAATGTTAGAGCAAAAACGGCTGATTTTCGACAAAAGAGATAACACCCCCCCATTACGTCATGCTTCAGAAATGTGGAAAATGGTCCGTTTTCAAATGTTTTATTTTTGAACGTCAGTTCACATTTGTAGGTGGATCATCAGTGTTAGAGCTAAAATTAGCATGTTTAAAGTGATTTTCATGCTTCCAGGGGCTCGGGAAGTTAATTAAATACCATTTGGAGGCATTTAATGTTCGAGCAAAAACGGCTGATTTTCGACAAAAGAGATAACACCCCCCCATTACGTCATGCTTCAGAAATGTGGAAAATGGTCCGTTTTCAAATGTTTCATTTTTGAACGTCAGTTCACATTTGTAGGTGGATCATCAGTGTTAGAGCTAAAATTAGCATGTTTAAAGTGATTTTCATGCTTCCAGGGGCCCAAAACACAAGATTTATGGAATGGTTAAAAGTGCATGAAAATGGCCAATTTACTCACTCTGAGTTCTCAAAAAGGGTTTCTTCACCCCGGGAAGTTAATTAAATACCATTTGGAGGCATTTAATGTTAGAGCAAAAACGGCTGATTTTCGACAAAAGAGATAACACCCCCCCATTACGTCATGCTTCAGAAATGTGGAAAATGGTCCGTTTTCAAATGTTTTATTTTTGAACGTCAGTTCACATTTGTAGGTGGATCATCAGTGTTAGAGCTAAAATTAGCATGTTTAAAGTGATTTTCATGCTTCCAGGGGCTCGGGAAGTTAATTAAATACCATTTGGAGGCATTTAATGTTCGAGCAAAAACGGCTGATTTTCGACAAAAGAGATAACACCCCCCCATTACGTCATGCTTCAGAAATGTGGAAAATGGTCCGTTTTCAAATGTTTTATTTTTGAACGTCAGTTCACATTTGTAGGTGGATCATCAGTGTTAGAGCTAAAATTAGCATGTTTAAAGTGATTTTCATGCTTCCAGGGGCCCAAAACACAAGATTTATGGAATGGTTAAAAGAACATGAAAATGGCCAATTTACTCACTCTGAGTTCTCAAAAAGGGTTTCTTCACCCCGGGAAGTTAATTAAATACCATTTGGAGGCATTTAATGTTCGAGCAAAAACGGCTGATTTTCGACAAAAGAGATAACACCCCCCCATTACGTCATGCTTCAGAAATGTGGAAAATGGTCCGTTTTCAAATGTTTTATTTTTGAACGTCAGTTCACATTTGTAGGTGGATCATCAGTGTTAGAGCTAAAATTAGCATGTTTAAAGTGATTTTCATGCTTCCAGGGGCCCAAAACACAAGATTTATGGAATGGTTAAAAGTGCATGAAAATGGCCAATTTACTCACTCTGAGTTCTCAAAAAGGGTTTCTTCACCCCGGGAAGTTATTTAAATACCATTTGGAGGCATTTAATGTTTGAGCAAAAACGGCTGATTTTCGACAAAAGAGATAACACCCCCCCATTACGTCATGCTTCAGAAATGTGGAAAATGGTCCGTTTTCAAATGTTTTATTTTTGAACGTCAGTTCACATTTGTAGGTGGATCATCAGTGTTAGAGCTAAAATTAGCATGTTTAAAGTGATTTTCATGCTTCCAGTGGCTCGGGAAGTTAATTAAATACCATTTGGAGGCATTTAATGTTAGAGCAAAAACGGCTGATTTTCGACAAAAGAGATAACACCCCCCCATTACGTCATGCTTCAGAAATGTGGAAAATGGTCCGTTTTCAAATGTTTTATTTTTGAACGTCAGTTCACATTTGTAGGTGGATCATCAGTGTTAGAGCTAAAATTAGCATGTTTAAAGTGATTTTCATGCTTCTTGGGGCCCAAAACACAAGATTTATGGAATGGTTAAAAGTGCATGAAAATGGCCAATTTACTCACTCTGAGTTCTCAAAAAGGGTTTCTTCACCCCGGGAAGTTAATTAAATACCATTTGGAGGCATTTAATGTTAGAGCAAAAACGGCTGATTTTCGACAAAAGAGATAACACCCCCCATTACGTCATGCTTCAGAAATGTGGAAAATGGTCCGTTTTCAAATGTTTTATTTTTGAACGTCAGTTCACATTTGTAGGTGGATCATCAGTGTTAGAGCTAAAATTAGCATGTTTAAAGTGATTTTCATGCTTCCAGGGGCTCGGGAAGTTAATTAAATACCATTTGGAGGCATTTAATGTTCGAGCAAAAACGGCTGATTTTCGACAAAAGAGATAACACCCCCCCATTACGTCATGCTTCAGAAATGTGGAAAATGGTCCGTTTTCAAATGTTTTATTTTTGAACGTCAGTTCACATTTGTAGGTGGATCATCAGTGTTAGAGCTAAAATTAGCATGTTTAAAGTGATTTTCATGCTTCCAGGGGCTCGGGAAGTTAATTAAATACCATTTGGAGGCATTTAATGTTCGCACAAAAACGGCTGATTTTCGACAAAAGAGATAACACCCCCCCATTACGTCATGCTTCAGAAATGTGGAAAATGGTCCGTTTTCAAATGTTTTATTTTTGAACGTCAGTTCACATTTGTAGGTGGATCATCAGTGTTAGAGCTAAAATTAGCATGTTTAAAGTGATTTTCATGCTTCCAGGGGCTCGGGAAGTTAATTAAATACCATTTGGAGGCATTTAATGTTCGAGCAAAAACGGCTGATTTTCGACAAAAGAGATAACACCCCCCCATTACGTCATGCTTCAGAAATGTGGAAAATGGTCCGTTTTCAAATGTTTTATTTTTGAACGTCAGTTCACATTTGTAGGTGGATCATCAGTGTTAGAGCTAAAATTAGCATGTTTAAAGTGATTTTCATGCTTCTTGGGGCCCAAAACACAAGATTTATGGAATGGTTAAAAGTGCATGAAAATGGCCAATTTACTCACTCTGAGTTCTCAAAAAGGGTTTCTTCACCCCGGGAAGTTAATTAAATACCATTTGGAGGCATTTAATGTTCGAGCAAAAACGGCTGATTTTCGACAAAAGAGATAACACCCCCCCATTACGTCATGCTTCAGAAATGTGGAAAATGGTCCGTTTTCAAATGTTTTATTTTTGAACGTCAGTTCACATTTGTAGGTGGATCATCAGTGTTAGAGCTAAAATTAGCATGTTTAAAGTGATTTTCATGCTTCCAGGGGCTCGGGAAGTGAAATAAATACCATTTGGAGGCATTTAATGTTCGAGCAAAAACGGCTGATTTTCGACAAAAGAGATAACACCCCCCCATTACGTCATGCTTCAGAAATGTGGAAAATGGTCCGTTTTCAAATGTTTTATTTTTGAACGTCAGTTCACATTTGTAGGTGGATCATCAGTGTTAGAGCTAAAATTAGCATGTTTAAAGTGATTTTCATGCTTCCAGGGGCTCGGGAAGTTAATTAAATACCATTTGGAGGCCTTTAATGTTCGAGCAAAAACGGCTGATTTTCGACAAAAGAGATAACACCCCCCCATTACGTCATGCTTCAGAAATGTGGAAAATGGTCCGTTTTCAAATGTTTTATTTTTGAACGTCAGTTCACATTTGTAGGTGGATCATCAGTGTTAGAGCTAAAATTAGCATGTTTAAAGTGATTTTCATGCTTCCAGGGGCTCGGGAAGTTAATTAAATACCATTTGGAGGCATTTAATGTTCGAGCAAAAACGGCTGATTTTCGACAAAAGAGATAACACCCCCCCATTACGTCATGCTTCAGAAATGTGGAAAATGGTCCGTTTTCAAATGTTTTATTTTTGAACGTCAGTTCACATTTGTAGGTGGATCATCAGTGTTAGAGCTAAAATTAGCATGTTTAAAGTGATTTTCATGCTTCCAGGGGCTCGGGAAGTTAATTAAATACCATTTGGAGGCCTTTAATGTTCGAGCAAAAACGGCTGATTTTCGACAAAAGAGATAACACCCCCCCATTACGTCATGCTTCAGAAATGTGGAAAATGGTCCGTTTTCAAATGTTTTATTTTTGAACGTCAGTTCACATTTGTAGGTGGATCATCAGTGTTAGAGCTAAAATTAGCATGTTTAAAGTGATTTTCATGCTTCCAGGGGCCCAAAACACAAGATTTATGGAATGGTTAAAAGTGCATGAAAATGGCCAATTTACTCACTCTGAGTTCTCAAAAAGGGTTTCTTCACCCCGGGAAGTTAATTAAATACCATTTGGAGGCATTTAATGTTAGAGCAAAAACGGCTGATTTTCGACAAAAGAGATAACACCCCCCCATTACGTCATGCTTCAGAAATGTGGAAAATGGTCCGTTTTCAAATGTTTTATTTTTGAACGTCAGTTCACATTTGTAGGTGGATCATCAGTGTTAGAGCTAAAATTAGCATGTTTAAAGTGATTTTCATGCTTCCAGGGGCTCGGGAAGTTAATTAAATACCATTTGGAGGCATTTAATGTTCGAGCAAAAACGGCTGATTTTCGACAAAAGAGATAACACCCCCCCATTACGTCATGCTTCAGAAATGTGGAAAATGGTCCGTTTTCAAATGTTTCATTTTTGAACGTCAGTTCACATTTGTAGGTGGATCATCAGTGTTAGAGCTAAAATTAGCATGTTTAAAGTGATTTTCATGCTTCCAGGGGCCCAAAACACAAGATTTATGGAATGGTTAAAAGTGCATGAAAATGGCCAATTTACTCACTCTGAGTTCTCAAAAAGGGTTTCTTCACCCCGGGAAGTTAATTAAATACCATTTGGAGGCATTTAATGTTAGAGCAAAAACGGCTGATTTTCGACAAAAGAGATAACACCCCCCCATTACGTCATGCTTCAGAAATGTGGAAAATGGTCCGTTTTCAAATGTTTTATTTTTGAACGTCAGTTCACATTTGTAGGTGGATCATCAGTGTTAGAGCTAAAATTAGCATGTTTAAAGTGATTTTCATGCTTCCAGGGGCTCGGGAAGTTAATTAAATACCATTTGGAGGCATTTAATGTTCGAGCAAAAACGGCTGATTTTCGACAAAAGAGATAACACCCCCCCATTACGTCATGCTTCAGAAATGTGGAAAATGGTCCGTTTTCAAATGTTTTATTTTTGAACGTCAGTTCACATTTGTAGGTGGATCATCAGTGTTAGAGCTAAAATTAGCATGTTTAAAGTGATTTTCATGCTTCCAGGGGCCCAAAACACAAGATTTATGGAATGGTTAAAAGTGCATGAAAATGGCCAATTTACTCACTCTGAGTTCTCAAAAAGGGTTTCTTCACCCCGGGAAGTTAATTAAATACCATTTGGAGGCATTTAATGTTCGAGCAAAAACGGCTGATTTTCGACAAAAGAGATAACACCCCCCCATTACGTCATGCTTCAGAAATGTGGAAAATGGTCCGTTTTCAAATGTTTTATTTTTGAACGTCAGTTCACATTTGTAGGTGGATCATCAGTGTTAGAGCTAAAATTAGCATGTTTAAAGTGATTTTCATGCTTCCAGGGGCCCAAAACACAAGATTTATGGAATGGTTAAAAGTGCATGAAAATGGCCAATTTACTCACTCTGAGTTCTCAAAAAGGGTTTCTTCACCCCGGGAAGTTATTTAAATACCATTTGGAGGCATTTAATGTTTGAGCAAAAACGGCTGATTTTCGACAAAAGAGATAACACCCCCCCATTACGTCATGCTTCAGAAATGTGGAAAATGGTCCGTTTTCAAATGTTTTATTTTTGAACGTCAGTTCACATTTGTAGGTGGATCATCAGTGTTAGAGCTAAAATTAGCATGTTTAAAGTGATTTTCATGCTTCCAGGGGCCCAAAACACAAGATTTATGGAATGGTTAAAAGTGCATGAAAATGGCCAATTTACTCACTCTGAGTTCTCAAAAAGGGTTTCTTCACCCCGGGAAGTTATTTAAATACCATTTGGAGGCATTTAATGTTTGAGCAAAAACGGCTGATTTTCGACAAAAGAGATAACACCCCCCCATTACGTCATGCTTCAGAAATGTGGAAAATGGTCCGTTTTCAAATGTTTTATTTTTGAACGTCAGTTCACATTTGTAGGTGGATCATCAGTGTTAGAGCTAAAATTAGCATGTTTAAAGTGATTTTCATGCTTCCAGTGGCTCGGGAAGTTAATTAAATACCATTTGGAGGCATTTAATGTTAGAGCAAAAACGGCTGATTTTCGACAAAAGAGATAACACCCCCCCATTACGTCATGCTTCAGAAATGTGGAAAATGGTCCGTTTTCAAATGTTTTATTTTTGAACGTCAGTTCACATTTGTAGGTGGATCATCAGTGTTAGAGCTAAAATTAGCATGTTTAAAGTGATTTTCATGCTTCCAGGGGCTCGGGAAGTTAATTAAATACCATTTGGAGGCATTTAATGTTCGAGCAAAAACGGCTGATTTTCGACAAAAGAGATAACACCCCCCCATTACGTCATGCTTCAGAAATGTGGAAAATGGTCCGTTTTCAAATGTTTTATTTTTGAACGTCAGTTCACATTTGTAGGTGGATCATCAGTGTTAGAGCTAAAATTAGCGTGTTTAAAGTGATTTTCATGCTTCCAGGGGCTCGGGAAGTTAATTAAATACCATTTGGAGGCATTTAATGTTCGCACAAAAACGGCTGATTTTCGACAAAAGAGATAACACCCCCCCATTACGTCATGCTTCAGAAATGTGGAAAATGGTCCGTTTTCAAATGTTTTATTTTTGAACGTCAGTTCACATTTGTAGGTGGATCATCAGTGTTAGAGCTAAAATTAGCATGTTTAAAGTGATTTTCATGCTTCCAGGGGCCCAAAACACAAGATTTATGGAATGGTTAAAAGTGCATGAAAATGGCCAATTTACTCACTCTGAGTTCTCAAAAAGGGTTTCTTCACCCCGGGAAGTTAATTAAATACCATTTGGAGGCATTTAATGTTAGAGCAAAAACGGCTGATTTTCGACAAAAGAGATAACACCCCCCCATTACGTCATGCTTCAGAAATGTGGAAAATGGTCCGTTTTCAAATGTTTTATTTTTGAAGGTCAGTTCACATTTGTAGGTGGATCATCAGTGTTAGAGCTAAAATTAGCATGTTTAAAGTGATTTTCATGCTTCCAGGGGCTCGGGAAGTGAAATAAATACCATTTGGAGGCATTTAATGTTCGAGCAAAAACGGCTGATTTTCCACAAAAGAGATAACACCCCCCCATTACGTCATGCTTCAGAAATGTGGAAAATGGTCCGTTTTCAAATGTTTTATTTTTGAACGTCAGTTCACATTTGTAGGTGGATCATCAGTGTTAGAGCTAAAATTAGCGTGTTTAAAGTGATTTTCATGCTTCCAGGGGCTCGGGAAGTTAATTAAATACCATTTGGAGGCATTTAATGTTCGAGCAAAAACGGCTGATTTTCGACAAAAGAGATAACACCCCCCCATTACGTCATGCTTCAGAAATGTGGAAAATGGTCCGTTTTCAAATGTTTTATTTTTGAACGTCAGTTCACATTTGTAGGTGGATCATCAGTGTTAGAGCTAAAATTAGCATGTTTAAAGTGATTTTCATGCTTCCAGGGGCCCAAAACACAAGATTTATGGAATGGTTAAAAGTGCATGAAAATGGCCAATTTACTCACTCTGAGTTCTCAAAAAGGGTTTCTTCACCCCGGGAAGTTAATTAAATACCATTTGGAGGCATTTAATGTTCGAGCAAAAACGGCTGATTTTCGACAAAAGAGATAACACCCCCCATTACGTCATGCTTCAGAAATGTGGAAAATGGTCCGTTTTCAAATGTTTTATTTTTGAACGTCAGTTCACATTTGTAGGTGGATCATCAGTGTTAGAGCTAAAATTAGCATGTTTAAAGTGATTTTCATGCTTCCAGGGGCTCGGGAAGTTAATTAAATACCATTTGGAGGCATTTAATGTTCGAGCAAAAACGGCTGATTTTCGACAAAAGAGATAACACCCCCCCATTACGTCATGCTTCAGAAATGTGGAAAATGGTCCATTTTCAAATGTTTTATTTTTGAACGTCAGTTCACATTTGTAGGTGGATCATCAGTGTTAGAGCTAAAATTAGCATGTTTAAAGTGATTTTCATGCTTCCAGGGGCTCGGGAAGTTAATTAAATACCATTTGGAGGCATTTAATGTTCGCACAAAAACGGCTGATTTTCGACAAAAGAGATAACACCCCCCCATTACGTCATGCTTCAGAAATGTGGAAAATGGTCCGTTTTCAAATGTTTTATTTTTGAACGTCAGTTCACATTTGTAGGTGGATCATCAGTGTTAGAGCTAAAATTAGCGTGTTTAAAGTGATTTTCATGCTTCCAGGGGCTCGGGAAGTTAATTAAATACCATTTGGAGGCATTTAATGTTCGCACAAAAACGGCTGATTTTCGACAAAAGAGATAACACCCCCCCATTACGTCATGCTTCAGAAATGTGGAAAATGGTCCGTTTTCAAATGTTTTATTTTTGAACGTCAGTTCACATTTGTAGGTGGATCATCAGTGTTAGAGCTAAAATTAGCATGTTTAAAGTGATTTTCATGCTTCCAGGGGCCCAAAACACAAGATTTATGGAATGGTTAAAAGTGCATGAAAATGGCCAATTTACTCACTCTGAGTTCTCAAAAAGGGTTTCTTCACCCCGGGAAGTTAATTAAATACCATTTGGAGGCATTTAATGTTAGAGCAAAAACGGCTGATTTTCGACAAAAGAGATAACACCCCCCCATTACGTCATGCTTCAGAAATGTGGAAAATGGTCCGTTTTCAAATGTTTTATTTTTGAAGGTCAGTTCACATTTGTAGGTGGATCATCAGTGTTAGAGCTAAAATTAGCATGTTTAAAGTGATTTTCATGCTTCCAGGGGCTCGGGAAGTGAAATAAATACCATTTGGAGGCATTTAATGTTCGAGCAAAAACGGCTGATTTTCCACAAAAGAGATAACACCCCCCCATTACGTCATGCTTCAGAAATGTGGAAAATGGTCCGTTTTCAAATGTTTTATTTTTGAACGTCAGTTCACATTTGTAGGTGGATCATCAGTGTTAGAGCTAAAATTAGCGTGTTTAAAGTGATTTTCATGCTTCCAGGGGCTCGGGAAGTTAATTAAATACCATTTGGAGGCATTTAATGTTCGAGCAAAAACGGCTGATTTTCGACAAAAGAGATAACACCCCCCCATTACGTCATGCTTCAGAAATGTGGAAAATGGTCCGTTTTCAAATGTTTTATTTTTGAACGTCAGTTCACATTTGTAGGTGGATCATCAGTGTTAGAGCTAAAATTAGCATGTTTAAAGTGATTTTCATGCTTCCAGGGGCCCAAAACACAAGATTTATGGAATGGTTAAAAGTGCATGAAAATGGCCAATTTACTCACTCTGAGTTCTCAAAAAGGGTTTCTTCACCCCGGGAAGTTAATTAAATACCATTTGGAGGCATTTAATGTTCGAGCAAAAACGGCTGATTTTCGACAAAAGAGATAACACCCCCCATTACGTCATGCTTCAGAAATGTGGAAAATGGTCCGTTTTCAAATGTTTTATTTTTGAACGTCAGTTCACATTTGTAGGTGGATCATCAGTGTTAGAGCTAAAATTAGCATGTTTAAAGTGATTTTCATGCTTCCAGGGGCTCGGGAAGTTAATTAAATACCATTTGGAGGCATTTAATGTTCGAGCAAAAACGGCTGATTTTCGACAAAAGAGATAACACCCCCCCATTACGTCATGCTTCAGAAATGTGGAAAATGGTCCGTTTTCAAATGTTTTATTTTTGAACGTCAGTTCACATTTGTAGGTGGATCATCAGTGTTAGAGCTAAAATTAGCATGTTTAAAGTGATTTTCATGCTTCTTGGGGCCCAAAACACAAGATTTATGGAATGGTTAAAAGTGCATGAAAATGGCCAATTTACTCACTCTGAGTTCTCAAAAAGGGTTTCTTCACCCCGGGAAGTTAATTAAATACCATTTGGAGGCATTTAATGTTCGAGCAAAAACGTCTGATTTTCGACAAAAGAGATAACACCCCCCCATTACGTCATGCTTCAGAAATGTGGAAAATGGTCCGTTTTCAAATGTTTTATTTTTGAACGTCAGTTCACATTTGTAGGTGGATCATCAGTGTTAGAGCTAAAATTAGCATGTTTAAAGTGATTTTCATGCTTCCAGGGGCTCGGGAAGTTAATTAAATACCATTTGGAGGCATTTAATGTTCGAGCAAAAACGGCTGATTTTCTACAAAAGAGATAACACCCCCCCATTACGTCATGCTTCAGAAATGTGGAAAATGGTCCGTTTTCAAATGTTTTATTTTTGAACGTCAGTTCACATTTGTAGGTGGATCATCAGTGTTAGAGCTAAAATTAGCATGTTTAAAGTGATTTTCATGCTTCCAGGGGCTCGGGAAGTTAATTAAATACCATTTGGAGGCATTTAATGTTCGAGCAAAAACGGCTGATTTTCGACAAAAGAGATAACACCCCAACATTACGTCATGCTTCAGAAATGTGGAAAATGGTCCGTTTTCAAATGTTTTATTTTTGAACGTCAGTTCACATTTGTAGGTGGATCATCAGTGTTAGAGCTAAAATTAGCATGTTTAAAGTGATTTTCATGCTTCCAGGGGCTCGGGAAGTTAATTAAATACCATTTGGAGGCATTTAATGTTCGAGCAAAAACGGCTGATTTTCGACAAAAGAGATAACACCCCCCCATTACGTCATGCTTCAGAAATGTGGAAAATGGTCCGTTTTCAAATGTTTTATTTTTGAACGTCAGTTCACATTTGTAGGTGGATCATCAGTGTTAGAGCTAAAATTAGCATGTTTAAAGTGATTTTCATGCTTCCAGGGGCCCAAAACACAAGATTTATGGAATGGTTAAAAGTGCATGAAAATGGCCAATTTACTCACTCTGAGTTCTCAAAAAGGGTTTCTTCACCCCGGGAAGTTAATTAAATACCATTTGGAGGCATTTAATGTTCGAGCAAAAACGGCTGATTTTCGACAAAAGAGATAACACCCCCCATTACGTCATGCTTCCGAAATGTGGGAAATGGTCCGTTTTCAAATGTTTCATTTTTGAACGTCAGTTCACATTTGTAGGTGGATCATCAGTGTTAGAGCTAAAATTAGCATGTTTAAAGTGATTTTCATGCTTCCAGGGGATCGGGAAGTTAATTAAATACCATTTGGAGGCATTTAATGTTAGAGCAAAAACGGCTGATTTTCGACAAAAGAGATAACACCCCCCCATTACGTCATGCTTCAGAAATGTGGAAAATGGTCCGTTTTCAAATGTTTTATTTTTGAACGTCAGTTCCTATTTGTAGGTGGATCATCAGTGTTAGAGCTAAAATTAGCATGTTTAAAGTGATTTTCATGCTTCCAGGGGCTCGGGAAGTGAAATAAATACCATTTGGAGGCATTTAATGTTAGAGCAAAAACGGCTGATTTTCGACAAAAGAGATAACACCCCCCCATTACGTCATGCTTCGGAAATGTGGAAAATGGTCAGTTTTCAAATGTTTTATTTTTGAACGTCAGTTCACATTTGTAGGTGGATCATCAGTGTTAGAGCTAAAATTAGCATGTTTAAAGTGATTTTCATGCTTCCAGGGGCTCGGGAAGTGAAATAAATACCATTTGGAGGCATTTAATGTTCGAGCAAAAACGGCTGATTTTCGACAAAAGAGATAACACCCCCCCATTACGTCATGCTTCAGAAATGTGGAAAATGGTCTGTTTTCAAATGTTTTATTTTTGAACGTCAGTTCACATTTGTAGGTGGATCATCAGTGTTAGAGCTAAAATTAGCATGTTTAAAGTGATTTTCATGCTTCCAGGGGCTCGGGAAGTTAATTAAATACCATTTGGAGGCATTTAATGTTCGAGCAAAAACGGCTGATTTTCGACAAAAGAGATAACACCCCCCCATTACGTCATGCTTCAGAAATGTGGAAAATGGTCCGTTTTCAAATGTTTTATTTTTGAACGTCAGTTCACATTTGTAGGTGGATCATCAGTGTTAGAGCTAAAATTAGCATGTTTAAAGTGATTTTCATGCTTCCAGGGGCGCGGGAAGTTAATTAAATACCATTTGGAGGCATTTAATGTTCGAGCAAAAACGGCTGATTTTCGACAAAAGAGATAACACCCCCCCATTACGTCATGCTTCAGAAATGTGGAAAATGGTCCGTTTTCAAATGTTTTATTTTTGAACGTCAGTTCACATTTGTACGTGGATCATCAGTGTTAGAGCTAAAATTAGCATGTTTAAAGTGATTTTCATGCTTCCAGGGGCCCAAAACACAAGATTTATGGAATGGTTAAAAGTGCATGAAAATGGCCAATTTACTCACTCTGAGTTCTCAAAAAGGGTTTCTTCACCCCGGGAAGTTAATTAAATACAATTTGGAGGCATTTAATGTTAGAGCAAAAACGGCTGATTTTCGACAAAAGAGATAACACCCCCCCATTACGTCATGCTTCAGAAATGTGGAAAATGGTCCGTTTTCAAATGTTTTATTTTTGAACGTCAGTTCACATTTGTAGGTGTATCATCAGTGTTAGAGCTAAAATTAGCATGTTTAAAGTGATTTTCATGCTTCCAGGGGCCCAAAACACAAGATTTATGGAATGGTTAAAAGTGCATGAAAATGGCCAATTTACTCACTCTGAGTTCTCAAAAAGGGTTTCTTCACCCCGGGAAGTTAATTAAATACCATTTGGAGGCATTTAATGTTCGAGCAAAAACGGCTGATTTTCGACAAAAGAGATAACACCCCCCCATTACGTCATGCTTCAGAAATGTGGAAAATGGTCCGTTTTCAAATGTTTTATTTTTGAACGTCAGTTCACATTTGTAGGTGGATCATCAGTGTTAGAGCTAAAATTAGCATGTTTAAAGTGATTTTCATGCTTCCAGGGGCTCGGGAAGTTAATTAAATACCATTTGGAGGCATTTAATGTTCGAGCAAAAACGGCTGATTTTCGACAAAAGAGATAACACCCCCCCATTACGTCATGCTTCAGAAATGTGGAAAATGGTCCGTTTTCAAATGTTTTATTTTTGAACGTCAGTTCACATTTGTAGGTGGATCATCAGTGTTAGAGCTAAAATTAGCATGTTTAAAGTGATTTTCATGCTTCTTGGGGCCCAAAACACAAGATTTATGGAATGGTTAAAAGTGCATGAAAATGGCCAATTTACTCACTCTGAGTTCTCAAAAATGGTTTCTTCACCCCGGGAAGTTAATTAAATACCATTTGGAGGCATTTAATGTTCGAGCAAAAACGGCTGATTTTCGACAAAAGAGATAACACCCCCCCATTACGTCATGCTTCAGAAATGTGGAAAATGGTCCGTTTTCAAATGTTTTATTTTTGAACGTCAGTTCACATTTGTAGGTGGATCATCAGTGTTAGAGCTAAAATTAGCATGTTTAAAGTGATTTTCATGCTTCCAGGGGCTCGGGAAGTGAAATAAATACCATTTGGAGGCATTTAATGTTCGAGCAAAAACGGCTGATTTTCGACAAAAGAGATAACACCCCCCCATTACGTCATGCTTCAGAAATGTGGAAAATGGTCCGTTTTCAAATGTTTTATTTTTGAACGTCAGTTCACATTTGTAGGTGGATCATCAGTGTTAGAGCTAAAATTAGCATGTTTAAAGTGATTTTCATGCTTCCAGGGGCTCGGGAAGTTAATTAAATACCATTTGGAGGCCTTTAATGTTCGAGCAAAAACGGCTGATTTTCGACAAAAGAGATAACACCCCCCCATTACGTCATGCTTCAGAAATGTGGAAAATGGTCCGTTTTCAAATGTTTTATTTTTGAACGTCAGTTCACATTTGTAGGTGGATCATCAGTGTTAGAGCTAAAATTAGCATGTTTAAAGTGATTTTCATGCTTCCAGGGGCTCGGGAAGTTAATTAAATACCATTTGGAGGCATTTAATGTTCGAGCAAAAACGGCTGATTTTCGACAAAAGAGATAACACCCCCCCATTACGTCATGCTTCAGAAATGTGGAAAATGGTCCGTTTTCAAATGTTTTATTTTTGAACGTCAGTTCACATTTGTAGGTGGATCATCAGTGTTAGAGCTAAAATTAGCATGTTTAAAGTGATTTTCATGCTTCCAGGGGCTCGGGAAGTTAATTAAATACCATTTGGAGGCCTTTAATGTTCGAGCAAAAACGGCTGATTTTCGACAAAAGAGATAACACCCCCCCATTACGTCATGCTTCAGAAATGTGGAAAATGGTCCGTTTTCAAATGTTTTATTTTTGAACGTCAGTTCACATTTGTAGGTGGATCATCAGTGTTAGAGCTAAAATTAGCATGTTTAAAGTGATTTTCATGCTTCCAGGGGCCCAAAACACAAGATTTATGGAATGGTTAAAAGTGCATGAAAATGGCCAATTTACTCACTCTGAGTTCTCAAAAAGGGTTTCTTCACCCCGGGAAGTTAATTAAATACCATTTGGAGGCATTTAATGTTAGAGCAAAAACGGCTGATTTTCGACAAAAGAGATAACACCCCCCCATTACGTCATGCTTCAGAAATGTGGAAAATGGTCCGTTTTCAAATGTTTTATTTTTGAACGTCAGTTCACATTTGTAGGTGGATCATCAGTGTTAGAGCTAAAATTAGCATGTTTAAAGTGATTTTCATGCTTCCAGGGGCTCGGGAAGTTAATTAAATACCATTTGGAGGCATTTAATGTTCGAGCAAAAACGGCTGATTTTCGACAAAAGAGATAACACCCCCCCATTACGTCATGCTTCAGAAATGTGGAAAATGGTCCGTTTTCAAATGTTTCATTTTTGAACGTCAGTTCACATTTGTAGGTGGATCATCAGTGTTAGAGCTAAAATTAGCATGTTTAAAGTGATTTTCATGCTTCCAGGGGCCCAAAACACAAGATTTATGGAATGGTTAAAAGTGCATGAAAATGGCCAATTTACTCACTCTGAGTTCTCAAAAAGGGTTTCTTCACCCCGGGAAGTTAATTAAATACCATTTGGAGGCATTTAATGTTAGAGCAAAAACGGCTGATTTTCGACAAAAGAGATAACACCCCCCCATTACGTCATGCTTCAGAAATGTGGAAAATGGTCCGTTTTCAAATGTTTTATTTTTGAACGTCAGTTCACATTTGTAGGTGGATCATCAGTGTTAGAGCTAAAATTAGCATGTTTAAAGTGATTTTCATGCTTCCAGGGGCTCGGGAAGTTAATTAAATACCATTTGGAGGCATTTAATGTTCGAGCAAAAACGGCTGATTTTCGACAAAAGAGATAACACCCCCCCATTACGTCATGCTTCAGAAATGTGGAAAATGGTCCGTTTTCAAATGTTTTATTTTTGAACGTCAGTTCACATTTGTAGGTGGATCATCAGTGTTAGAGCTAAAATTAGCATGTTTAAAGTGATTTTCATGCTTCCAGGGGCCCAAAACACAAGATTTATGGAATGGTTAAAAGAACATGAAAATGGCCAATTTACTCACTCTGAGTTCTCAAAAAGGGTTTCTTCACCCCGGGAAGTTAATTAAATACCATTTGGAGGCATTTAATGTTCGAGCAAAAACGGCTGATTTTCGACAAAAGAGATAACACCCCCCCATTACGTCATGCTTCAGAAATGTGGAAAATGGTCCGTTTTCAAATGTTTTATTTTTGAACGTCAGTTCACATTTGTAGGTGGATCATCAGTGTTAGAGCTAAAATTAGCATGTTTAAAGTGATTTTCATGCTTCCAGGGGCCCAAAACACAAGATTTATGGAATGGTTAAAAGTGCATGAAAATGGCCAATTTACTCACTCTGAGTTCTCAAAAAGGGTTTCTTCACCCCGGGAAGTTATTTAAATACCATTTGGAGGCATTTAATGTTTGAGCAAAAACGGCTGATTTTCGACAAAAGAGATAACACCCCCCCATTACGTCATGCTTCAGAAATGTGGAAAATGGTCCGTTTTCAAATGTTTTATTTTTGAACGTCAGTTCACATTTGTAGGTGGATCATCAGTGTTAGAGCTAAAATTAGCATGTTTAAAGTGATTTTCATGCTTCCAGTGGCTCGGGAAGTTAATTAAATACCATTTGGAGGCATTTAATGTTAGAGCAAAAACGGCTGATTTTCGACAAAAGAGATAACACCCCCCCATTACGTCATGCTTCAGAAATGTGGAAAATGGTCCGTTTTCAAATGTTTTATTTTTGAACGTCAGTTCACATTTGTAGGTGGATCATCAGTGTTAGAGCTAAAATTAGCATGTTTAAAGTGATTTTCATGCTTCTTGGGGCCCAAAACACAAGATTTATGGAATGGTTAAAAGTGCATGAAAATGGCCAATTTACTCACTCTGAGTTCTCAAAAAGGGTTTCTTCACCCCGGGAAGTTAATTAAATACCATTTGGAGGCATTTAATGTTAGAGCAAAAACGGCTGATTTTCGACAAAAGAGATAACACCCCCCATTACGTCATGCTTCAGAAATGTGGAAAATGGTCCGTTTTCAAATGTTTTATTTTTGAACGTCAGTTCACATTTGTAGGTGGATCATCAGTGTTAGAGCTAAAATTAGCATGTTTAAAGTGATTTTCATGCTTCCAGGGGCTCGGGAAGTTAATTAAATACCATTTGGAGGCATTTAATGTTCGAGCAAAAACGGCTGATTTTCGACAAAAGAGATAACACCCCCCCATTACGTCATGCTTCAGAAATGTGGAAAATGGTCCGTTTTCAAATGTTTTATTTTTGAACGTCAGTTCACATTTGTAGGTGGATCATCAGTGTTAGAGCTAAAATTAGCATGTTTAAAGTGATTTTCATGCTTCCAGGGGCTCGGGAAGTTAATTAAATACCATTTGGAGGCATTTAATGTTCGCACAAAAACGGCTGATTTTCGACAAAAGAGATAACACCCCCCCATTACGTCATGCTTCAGAAATGTGGAAAATGGTCCGTTTTCAAATGTTTTATTTTTGAACGTCAGTTCACATTTGTAGGTGGATCATCAGTGTTAGAGCTAAAATTAGCATGTTTAAAGTGATTTTCATGCTTCCAGGGGCTCGGGAAGTTAATTAAATACCATTTGGAGGCATTTAATGTTCGAGCAAAAACGGCTGATTTTCGACAAAAGAGATAACACCCCCCCATTACGTCATGCTTCAGAAATGTGGAAAATGGTCCGTTTTCAAATGTTTTATTTTTGAACGTCAGTTCACATTTGTAGGTGGATCATCAGTGTTAGAGCTAAAATTAGCATGTTTAAAGTGATTTTCATGCTTCTTGGGGCCCAAAACACAAGATTTATGGAATGGTTAAAAGTGCATGAAAATGGCCAATTTACTCACTCTGAGTTCTCAAAAAGGGTTTCTTCACCCCGGGAAGTTAATTAAATACCATTTGGAGGCATTTAATGTTCGAGCAAAAACGGCTGATTTTCGACAAAAGAGATAACACCCCCCCATTACGTCATGCTTCAGAAATGTGGAAAATGGTCCGTTTTCAAATGTTTTATTTTTGAACGTCAGTTCACATTTGTAGGTGGATCATCAGTGTTAGAGCTAAAATTAGCATGTTTAAAGTGATTTTCATGCTTCCAGGGGCTCGGGAAGTGAAATAAATACCATTTGGAGGCATTTAATGTTCGAGCAAAAACGGCTGATTTTCGACAAAAGAGATAACACCCCCCCATTACGTCATGCTTCAGAAATGTGGAAAATGGTCCGTTTTCAAATGTTTTATTTTTGAACGTCAGTTCACATTTGTAGGTGGATCATCAGTGTTAGAGCTAAAATTAGCATGTTTAAAGTGATTTTCATGCTTCCAGGGGCTCGGGAAGTTAATTAAATACCATTTGGAGGCCTTTAATGTTCGAGCAAAAACGGCTGATTTTCGACAAAAGAGATAACACCCCCCCATTACGTCATGCTTCAGAAATGTGGAAAATGGTCCGTTTTCAAATGTTTTATTTTTGAACGTCAGTTCACATTTGTAGGTGGATCATCAGTGTTAGAGCTAAAATTAGCATGTTTAAAGTGATTTTCATGCTTCCAGGGGCTCGGGAAGTTAATTAAATACCATTTGGAGGCATTTAATGTTCGAGCAAAAACGGCTGATTTTCGACAAAAGAGATAACACCCCCCCATTACGTCATGCTTCAGAAATGTGGAAAATGGTCCGTTTTCAAATGTTTTATTTTTGAACGTCAGTTCACATTTGTAGGTGGATCATCAGTGTTAGAGCTAAAATTAGCATGTTTAAAGTGATTTTCATGCTTCCAGGGGCTCGGGAAGTTAATTAAATACCATTTGGAGGCCTTTAATGTTCGAGCAAAAACGGCTGATTTTCGACAAAAGAGATAACACCCCCCCATTACGTCATGCTTCAGAAATGTGGAAAATGGTCCGTTTTCAAATGTTTTATTTTTGAACGTCAGTTCACATTTGTAGGTGGATCATCAGTGTTAGAGCTAAAATTAGCATGTTTAAAGTGATTTTCATGCTTCCAGGGGCCCAAAACACAAGATTTATGGAATGGTTAAAAGTGCATGAAAATGGCCAATTTACTCACTCTGAGTTCTCAAAAAGGGTTTCTTCACCCCGGGAAGTTAATTAAATACCATTTGGAGGCATTTAATGTTAGAGCAAAAACGGCTGATTTTCGACAAAAGAGATAACACCCCCCCATTACGTCATGCTTCAGAAATGTGGAAAATGGTCCGTTTTCAAATGTTTTATTTTTGAACGTCAGTTCACATTTGTAGGTGGATCATCAGTGTTAGAGCTAAAATTAGCATGTTTAAAGTGATTTTCATGCTTCCAGGGGCTCGGGAAGTTAATTAAATACCATTTGGAGGCATTTAATGTTCGAGCAAAAACGGCTGATTTTCGACAAAAGAGATAACACCCCCCCATTACGTCATGCTTCAGAAATGTGGAAAATGGTCCGTTTTCAAATGTTTCATTTTTGAACGTCAGTTCACATTTGTAGGTGGATCATCAGTGTTAGAGCTAAAATTAGCATGTTTAAAGTGATTTTCATGCTTCCAGGGGCCCAAAACACAAGATTTATGGAATGGTTAAAAGTGCATGAAAATGGCCAATTTACTCACTCTGAGTTCTCAAAAAGGGTTTCTTCACCCCGGGAAGTTAATTAAATACCATTTGGAGGCATTTAATGTTAGAGCAAAAACGGCTGATTTTCGACAAAAGAGATAACACCCCCCCATTACGTCATGCTTCAGAAATGTGGAAAATGGTCCGTTTTCAAATGTTTTATTTTTGAACGTCAGTTCACATTTGTAGGTGGATCATCAGTGTTAGAGCTAAAATTAGCATGTTTAAAGTGATTTTCATGCTTCCAGGGGCTCGGGAAGTTAATTAAATACCATTTGGAGGCATTTAATGTTCGAGCAAAAACGGCTGATTTTCGACAAAAGAGATAACACCCCCCCATTACGTCATGCTTCAGAAATGTGGAAAATGGTCCGTTTTCAAATGTTTTATTTTTGAACGTCAGTTCACATTTGTAGGTGGATCATCAGTGTTAGAGCTAAAATTAGCATGTTTAAAGTGATTTTCATGCTTCCAGGGGCCCAAAACACAAGATTTATGGAATGGTTAAAAGTGCATGAAAATGGCCAATTTACTCACTCTGAGTTCTCAAAAAGGGTTTCTTCACCCCGGGAAGTTAATTAAATACCATTTGGAGGCATTTAATGTTCGAGCAAAAACGGCTGATTTTCGACAAAAGAGATAACACCCCCCCATTACGTCATGCTTCAGAAATGTGGAAAATGGTCCGTTTTCAAATGTTTTATTTTTGAACGTCAGTTCACATTTGTAGGTGGATCATCAGTGTTAGAGCTAAAATTAGCATGTTTAAAGTGATTTTCATGCTTCCAGGGGCCCAAAACACAAGATTTATGGAATGGTTAAAAGTGCATGAAAATGGCCAATTTACTCACTCTGAGTTCTCAAAAAGGGTTTCTTCACCCCGGGAAGTTATTTAAATACCATTTGGAGGCATTTAATGTTTGAGCAAAAACGGCTGATTTTCGACAAAAGAGATAACACCCCCCCATTACGTCATGCTTCAGAAATGTGGAAAATGGTCCGTTTTCAAATGTTTTATTTTTGAACGTCAGTTCACATTTGTAGGTGGATCATCAGTGTTAGAGCTAAAATTAGCATGTTTAAAGTGATTTTCATGCTTCCAGGGGCCCAAAACACAAGATTTATGGAATGGTTAAAAGTGCATGAAAATGGCCAATTTACTCACTCTGAGTTCTCAAAAAGGGTTTCTTCACCCCGGGAAGTTATTTAAATACCATTTGGAGGCATTTAATGTTTGAGCAAAAACGGCTGATTTTCGACAAAAGAGATAACACCCCCCCATTACGTCATGCTTCAGAAATGTGGAAAATGGTCCGTTTTCAAATGTTTTATTTTTGAACGTCAGTTCACATTTGTAGGTGGATCATCAGTGTTAGAGCTAAAATTAGCATGTTTAAAGTGATTTTCATGCTTCCAGTGGCTCGGGAAGTTAATTAAATACCATTTGGAGGCATTTAATGTTAGAGCAAAAACGGCTGATTTTCGACAAAAGAGATAACACCCCCCCATTACGTCATGCTTCAGAAATGTGGAAAATGGTCCGTTTTCAAATGTTTTATTTTTGAACGTCAGTTCACATTTGTAGGTGGATCATCAGTGTTAGAGCTAAAATTAGCATGTTTAAAGTGATTTTCATGCTTCCAGGGGCTCGGGAAGTTAATTAAATACCATTTGGAGGCATTTAATGTTCGAGCAAAAACGGCTGATTTTCGACAAAAGAGATAACACCCCCCCATTACGTCATGCTTCAGAAATGTGGAAAATGGTCCGTTTTCAAATGTTTTATTTTTGAACGTCAGTTCACATTTGTAGGTGGATCATCAGTGTTAGAGCTAAAATTAGCGTGTTTAAAGTGATTTTCATGCTTCCAGGGGCTCGGGAAGTTAATTAAATACCATTTGGAGGCATTTAATGTTCGCACAAAAACGGCTGATTTTCGACAAAAGAGATAACACCCCCCCATTACGTCATGCTTCAGAAATGTGGAAAATGGTCCGTTTTCAAATGTTTTATTTTTGAACGTCAGTTCACATTTGTAGGTGGATCATCAGTGTTAGAGCTAAAATTAGCATGTTTAAAGTGATTTTCATGCTTCCAGGGGCCCAAAACACAAGATTTATGGAATGGTTAAAAGTGCATGAAAATGGCCAATTTACTCACTCTGAGTTCTCAAAAAGGGTTTCTTCACCCCGGGAAGTTAATTAAATACCATTTGGAGGCATTTAATGTTAGAGCAAAAACGGCTGATTTTCGACAAAAGAGATAACACCCCCCCATTACGTCATGCTTCAGAAATGTGGAAAATGGTCCGTTTTCAAATGTTTTATTTTTGAAGGTCAGTTCACATTTGTAGGTGGATCATCAGTGTTAGAGCTAAAATTAGCATGTTTAAAGTGATTTTCATGCTTCCAGGGGCTCGGGAAGTGAAATAAATACCATTTGGAGGCATTTAATGTTCGAGCAAAAACGGCTGATTTTCCACAAAAGAGATAACACCCCCCCATTACGTCATGCTTCAGAAATGTGGAAAATGGTCCGTTTTCAAATGTTTTATTTTTGAACGTCAGTTCACATTTGTAGGTGGATCATCAGTGTTAGAGCTAAAATTAGCATGTTTAAAGTGATTTTCATGCTTCCAGGGGCTCGGGAAGTGAAATAAATACCATTTGGAGGCATTTAATGTTCGAGCAAAAACGGCTGATTTTCGACAAAAGAGATAACACCCCCCCATTACGTCATGCTTCAGAAATGTGGAAAATGGTCCGTTTTCAAATGTTTTATTTTTGAACGTCAGTTCACATTTGTAGGTGGATCATCAGTGTTAGAGCTAAAATTAGCATGTTTAAAGTGATTTTCATGCTTCTTGGGGCCCGAAACACAAGATTTATGGAATGGTTAAAAGTGCATGAAAATGGCCAATTTACTCACTCTGAGTTCTCAAAAAGGGTTTCTTCACCCCGGGAAGTTAATTAAATACCATTTGGAGGCATTTAATGTTCGGGCAAAAACGGCTGATTTTCGACAAAAGAGATAACACCCCCCCATTACGTCATGCTTCAGAAATGTGGAAAATGGTCCGTTTTCAAATGTTTTATTTTTGAACGTCAGTTCACATTTGTAGGTGGATCATCAGTGTTAGAGCTAAAATTAGCATGTTTAAAGTGATTTTCATGCTTCCAGGGGCTCGGGAAGTGAAATAAATACCATTTGGAGGCATTTAATGTTCGAGCAAAAACGGCTGATTTTCCACAAAAGAGATAACACCCCCCCATTACGTCATGCTTCAGAAATGTGGAAAATGGTCCGTTTTCAAATGTTTTATTTTTGAACGTCAGTTCACATTTGTAGGTGGATCATCAGTGTTAGAGCTAAAATTAGCATGTTTAAAGTGATTTTCATGCTTCCAGGGGCCCAAAACACAAGATTTATGGAATGGTTAAAAGTGCATGAAAATGGCCAATTTACTCACTCTGAGTTCTCAAAAAGGGTTTCTTCACCCCGGGAAGTTAATTAAATACCATTTGGAGGCATTTAATGTTCGAGCAAAAACGGCTGATTTTCGACAAAAGAGATAACACCCCCCCATTACGTCATGCTTCAGAAATGTGGAAAATGGTCCGTTTTCAAATGTTTTATTTTTGAAGGTCAGTTCACATTTGTAGGTGGATCATCAGTGTTAGAGCTAAAATTAGCATGTTTAAAGTGATTTTCATGCTTCCAGGGGCTCGGGAAGTTAATTAAATACCATTTGGAGGCATTTAATGTTCGAGCAAAAACGGCTGATTTTCGACAAAAGAGATAACACCCCCCCATTACGTCATGCTTCAGAAATGTGGAAAATGGTCCGTTTTCAAATGTTTTATTTTTGAACGTCAGTTCACATTTGTAGGTGGATCATCAGTGTTAGAGCTAAAATTAGCATGTTTAAAGTGATTTTCATGCTTCTTGGGGCCCAAAACACAATATTTATGGAATGGTTAAAAGTGCATGAAAATGGCCAATTTACTCACTCTGAGTTCTCAAAAAGGGTTTCTTCACCCCGGGAAGTTAATTAAATACCATTTGGAGGCATTTAATGTTCGAGCAAAAACGGCTGATTTTCGACAAAAGAGATAACACCCCCCCATTACGTCATGCTTCAGAAATGTGGAAAATGGTCCGTTTTCAAATGTTTTATTTTTGAACGTCAGTTCACATTTGTAGGTGGATCATCAGTGTTAGAGCTAAAATTAGCATGTTTAAAGTGATTTTCATGCTTCCAGGGGCTCGGGAAGTTAATTAAATACCATTTGGAGGCATTTAATGTTCGAGCAAAAACGGCTGATTTTCGACAAAAGAGATAACACCCCCCCATTACGTCGTGCTTCAGAAATGTGGAAAATGGTCCGTTTTCAAATGTTTTATTTTTGAACGTCAGTTCACATTTGTAGGTGGATCATCAGTGTTAGAGCTAAAATTAGCATGTTTAAAGTGATTTTCATGCTTCCAGGGGCTCGGGAAGTTAATTAAATACAATTTGGAGGCATTTAATGTTCGAGCAAAAACGGCTGATTTTCGACAAAAGAGATAACACCCCCCCATTACGTCATGCTTCAGAAATGTGGAAAATGGTCCGTTTTCAAATGTTTTATTTTTGAACGTCAGTTCACATTTGTAGGTGGATCATCAGTGTTAGAGCTAAAATTAGCATGTTTAAAGTGATTTTCATGCTTCCAGGGGCTCGGGAAGTTAATTAAATACCATTTGGAGGCATTTAATGTTCGAGCAAAAACGGCTGATTTTCGACAAAAGAGATAACACCCCCCCAATACGTCATGCTTCAGAAATGTGGAAAATGGTCCGTTTTCAAATGTTTTATTTTTGAACGTCAGTTCACATTTGTAGGTGGATCATCAGTGTTAGAGCTAAAATTAGCATGTTTAAAGTGATTTTCATGCTTCCAGGGGCCCAAAACACAAGATTTATGGAATGGTTAAAAGTGCATGAAAATGGCCAATTTACTCACTCTGAGTTCTCAAAAAGGGTTTCTTCACCCCGGGAAGTTAATTAAATACCATTTGGAGGCATTTAATGTTCGAGCAAAAACGGCTGATTTTCGACAAAAGAGATAACACCCCCCCATTACGTCATGCTTCAGAAATGTGGAAAATGGTCCGTTTTCAAATGTTTTATTTTTGAAGGTCAGTTCACATTTGTAGGTGGATCATCAGTGTTAGAGCTAAAATTAGCAAGTTTAAAGTGATTTTCATGCTTCCAGGGGCTCGGGAAGTTAATTAAATACCATTTGGAGGCATTTAATGTTCGAGCAAAAACGGCTGATTTTCGACAAAAGAGATAACACCCCCCCATTACGTCATGCTTCAGAAATGTGGAAAATGGTCCGTTTTCAAATGTTTTATTTTTGAACGTCAGTTCACATTTGTAGGTGGATCATCAGTGTTAGAGCTAAAATTAGCATGTTTAAAGTGATTTTCATGCTTCTTGGGGCCCAAAACACAAGATTTATGGAATGGTTAAAAGTGCATGAAAATGGCCAATTTACTCACTCTGAGTTCTCAAAAAGGGTTTCTTCACCCCGGGAAGTTAATTAAATACCATTTGGAGGCATTTAATGTTCGAGCAAAAACGGCTGATTTTCGACAAAAGAGATAACACCCCCCCATTACGTCATGCTTCAGAAATGTGGAAAATGGTCCGTTTTCAAATGTTTTATTTTTGAACGTCAGTTCACATTTGTAGGTGGATCATCAGTGTTAGAGCTAAAATTAGCATGTTTAAAGTGATTTTCATGCTTCCAGGGGCTCGGGAAGTTAATTAAATACCATTTGGAGGCATTTAATGTTCGAGCAAAAACGGCTGATTTTCGACAAAAGAGATAACACCCCCCCATTACGTCGTGCTTCAGAAATGTGGAAAATGGTCCGTTTTCAAATGTTTTATTTTTGAACGTCAGTTCACATTTGTAGGTGGATCATCAGTGTTAGAGCTAAAATTAGCATGTTTAAAGTGATTTTCATGCTTCCAGGGGCTCGGGAAGTTAATTAAATACCATTTGGAGGCATTTAATGTTCGAGCAAAAACGGCTGATTTTCGACAAAAGAGATAACACCCCCCCATTACGTCATGCTTCAGAAATGTGGAAAATGGCCCGTTTTCAAATGTTTTATTTTTGAACGTCAGTTCACATTTGTAGGTGGATCATCAGTGTTAGAGCTAAAATTAGCATGTTTAAAGTGATTTTCATGCTTCCAGGGGCCCAAAACACAAGATTTATGGAATGGTTAAAAGTGCATGAAAATGGCCAATTTACTCACTCTGAGTTCTCAAAAAGGGTTTCTTCACCCCGGGAAGTTAATTAAATACCATTTGGAGGCATTTAATGTTCGAGCAAAAACGGCTGATTTCCGACAAAAGAGATAACACCCCCCCATTACGTCATGCTTCAGAAATGTGGAAAATGGTCCGTTTTCAAATGTTTTATTTTTGAACGTCAGTTCACATTTGTAGGTGGATCATCAGTGTTAGAGCTAAAATTAGCATGTTTAAAGTGATTTTCATGCTTCTTGGGGCCCAAAACACAAGATTTATGGAATGGTTAAAAGTGCATGAAAATGGCCAATTTACTCACTCTGAGTTCTCAAAAAGGGTTTCTTCACCCCGGGAAGTTAATTAAATACCATTTGGAGGCATTTAATGTTAGAGCAAAAACAGCTGATTTTCGACAAAAGAGATAACACCCCCCCATTACGTCATGCTTCAGAAATGTGGAAAATGGTCCGTTTTCAAATGTTTTATTTTTGAACGTCAGTTCACATTTGTAGGTGGATCATCAGTGTTGGAGCTAAAAATAGCAAGTTTAAAGTGATTTTCATGCTTCCAGGGGCTCGGGAAGTTAATTAAATACCATTTGGAGGCATTTAATGTTCGAGCAAAAACGGCTGATTTTCGACAAAAGAGATAACACCCCCCCATTACGTCATGCTTCAGAAATGTGGAAAATGGTCCGTTTTCAAATGTTTTATTTTTGAACGTCAGTTCACATTTGTAGGTGGATCATCAGTGTTAGAGCTAAAATTAGCATGTTTAAAGTGATTTTCATGCTTCCAGGGGCTTGGGAAGTTAATTAAATACCATTTGGAGGCATTTAATGTTCGAGCAAAAACGGCTGATTTTCGACAAAAGAGATAACACCCCCCCATTACGTCATGCTTCAGAAATGTGGAAAATGGTCCGTTTTCAAATGTTTTATTTTTGAACGTCAGTTCACATTTGTAGGTGGATCATCAGTGTTAGAGCTAAAATTAGCATGTTTAAAGTGATTTTCATGCTTCCAGGGGCCCAAAACACAAGATTTATGGAATGGTTAAAAGTGCATGAAAATGGCCAATTTACTCACTCTGAGTTCTCAAAAAGGGTTTCTTCACCCCGGGAAGTTAGTTAAATACCATTTGGAGGCATTTAATGTTCGAGCAAAAACGGCTGATTTTCGACAAAAGAGATAACACCCACCCATTACGTCATGCTTCAGAAATGTGGAAAATGGTCCGTTTTCAAATGTTTTATTTTTGAACGTCAGTTCACATTTGTAGGTGGATCATCAGTGTTAGAGCTAAAATTAGCATGTTTAAAGTGATTTTCATGCTTCCAGGGGCCCAAAACACAAGATTTATGGAATGGTTAAAAGTGCATGAAAATGGCCAATTTACTCACTCTGAGTTCTCAAAAAGGGTTTCTTCACCCCGGGAAGTTAATTAAATACCATTTGGAGGCATTTAATGTTCGAGCAAAAACGGCTGATTTTCGACAAAAGAGATAACACCCCCCCATTACGTCATGCTTCAGAAATGTGGAAAATGGTCCGTTTTCAAATGTTTGAACGTCAGTTCACATTTGTAGGTGGATCATCAGTGTTAGAGCTAAAATTAGCATGTTTAAAGTGATTTTCATGCTTCTTGATGCCCGAAACACAAGATTTATGGAATGGTTAAAAGTGCATGAAAATGGCCAATTTACTCACTCTGAGTTCTCAAAAAGGGTTTCTTCACCCCGGGAAGTTAATTAAATACCATTTGGAGGCATTTAATGTTCGAGCAAAAACGGCTGATTTTCGACAAAAGAGATAACACCCCCCCATTACGTCATGCTTCAGAAATGTGGAAAATGGTCCGTTTTCAAATGTTTTATTTTTGAACGTCAGTTCACATTTGTAGGTGGATCATCAGTGTTAGAGCTAAAATTAGCATGTTTAAAGTGATTTTCATGCTTCCAGGGGCTCGGGAAGTTAATTAAATACCATTTGGAGGCATTTAATGTTCGAGCAAAAACGGCTGATTTTCGACAAAAGAGATAACACCCCCCCATTACGTCATGCTTCAGAAATGTGGAAAATGGTCCGTTTTCAAATGTTTTATTTTTGAACGTCAGTTCACATTTGTAGGTGGATCATCAGTGTTAGAGCTAAAATTAGCATGTTTAAAGTGATTTTCATGCTTCCAGGGGCTCGGGAAGTTAATTAAATACCATTTGGAGGCATTTAATGTTCGAGCAAAAACGGCTGATTTTCGACAAAAGAGATAACACCCCCCCATTACGTCATGCTTCAGAAATGTGGAAAATGGTCCGTTTTCAAATGTTTTATTTTTGAACGTCAGTTCACATTTGTAGGTGGATCATCAGTGTTAGAGCTAAAATTAGCATGTTTAAAGTGATTTTCATGCTTCCAGGGGCTCGGGAAGTTAATTAAATACCATTTGTAGGCATTTAATGTTCGAGCAAAAACGGCTGATTTTCGACAAAAGAGATAACACCCCCCCATTACGTCATGCTTCAGAAATGTGGAAAATGGTCCGTTTTCAAATGTTTTATTTTTGAACGTCAGTTCACATTTGTAGGTGGATCATCAGTGTTAGAGCTAAAATTAGCATGTTTAAAGTGATTTTCATGCTTCTTGGGGCCCAAAACACAAGATTTATGGAATGGTTAAAAGTGCATGAAAATGGCCAATTTACTCACTCTGAGTTCTCAAAAAGGGGTTTCTTCACCCCGGGAAGTTAATTAAATACCATTTGGAGGCATTTAATGTTCGAGCAAAAACGGCTGAATATTCGACAAAAGAGATAACACCCCCCCATTACGTCATGCTTCAGAAATGTGGAAAATGGTCCGTTTTCAAATGTTTTATTTTTGAACGTCAGTTCACATTTGTAGGTGGATCATCAGTGTTAGAGCTAAAATTAGCATGTTTAAAGTGATTTTCATGCTTCCAGGGGCTCGGGAAGTTAATTAAATACCATTTGGAGGCATTTAATGTTCGAGCAAAAACGGCTGATTTTCGACAAAAGAGATAACACCCCCCCATTACGTCATGCTTCAGAAATGTGGAAAATGGTCCGTTTTCAAATGTTTTATTTTTGAAGGTCAGTTCACATTTGTAGGTGGATCATCAGTGTTAGAGCTAAAATTAGAATGTTTAAAGTGATTTTCATGCTTCCAGGGGCTCGGGAAGTTAATTAAATACCATTTGGAGGCATTTAATGTTCGAGCAAAAACGGCTGATTTTCGACAAAAGAGATAACACCCCCCCATTACGTCATGCTTCAGAAATGTGGAAAATGGTCCGTTTTCAAATGTTTTATTTTTGAACGTCAGTTCACATTTGTAGGTGGATCATCAGTGTTAGAGCTAAAATTAGCATGTTTAAAGTGATTTTCATGCTTCTTGGGGCCCAAAACACAATATTTATGGAATGGTTAAAAGTGCATGAAAATGGCCAATTTACTCACTCTGAGTTCTCAAAAAGGGTTTCTTCACCCCGGGAAGTTAATTAAATACCATTTGGAGGCATTTAATGTTCGAGCAAAAACGGCTGATTTTCGACAAAAGAGATAACACCCCCCCATTACGTCATGCTTCAGAAATGTGGAAAATGGTCCGTTTTCAAATGTTTTATTTTTGAACGTCAGTTCACATTTGTAGGTGGATCATCAGTGTTAGAGCTAAAATTAGCATGTTTAAAGTGATTTTCATGCTTCCAGGGGCTCGGGAAGTTAATTAAATACCATTTGGAGGCATTTAATGTTCGAGCAAAAACGGCTGATTTTCGACAAAAGAGATAACACCCCCCCATTACGTCGTGCTTCAGAAATGTGGAAAATGGTCCGTTTTCAAATGTTTTATTTTTGAACGTCAGTTCACATTTGTAGGTGGATCATCAGTGTTAGAGCTAAAATTAGCATGTTTAAAGTGATTTTCATGCTTCCAGGGGCTCGGGAAGTTAATTAAATACCATTTGGAGGCATTTAATGTTCGAGCAAAAACGGCTGATTTTCGACAAAAGAGATAACACCCCCCCATTACGTCATGCTTCAGAAATGTGGAAAATGGTCCGTTTTCAAATGTTTTATTTTTGAACGTCAGTTCACATTTGTAGGTGGATCATCAGTGTTAGAGCTAAAATTAGCATGTTTAAAGTGATTTTCATGCTTCCAGGGGCTCGGGAAGTTAATTAAATACCATTTGGAGGCATTTAATGTTCGAGCAAAAACGGCTGATTTTCGACAAAAGAGATAACACCCCCCCAATACGTCATGCTTCAGAAATGTGGAAAATGGTCCGTTTTCAAATGTTTTATTTTTGAACGTCAGTTCACATTTGTAGGTGGATCATCAGTGTTAGAGCTAAAATTAGCATGTTTAAAGTGATTTTCATGCTTCCAGGGGCCCAAAACACAAGATTTATGGAATGGTTAAAAGTGCATGAAAATGGCCAATTTACTCACTCTGAGTTCTCAAAAAGGGTTTCTTCACCCCGGGAAGTTAATTAAATACCATTTGGAGGCATTTAATGTTCGAGCAAAAACGGCTGATTTTCGACAAAAGAGATAACACCCCCCCATTACGTCATGCTTCAGAAATGTGGAAAATGGTCAGTTTTCAAATGTTTTATTTTTGAAGGTCAGTTCACATTTGTAGGTGGATCATCAGTGTTAGAGCTAAAATTAGCAAGTTTAAAGTGATTTTCATGCTTCCAGGGGCTCGGGAAGTTAATTAAATACCATTTGGAGGCATTTAATGTTCGAGCAAAAACGGCTGATTTTCGACAAAAGAGATAACACCCCCCCATTACGTCATGCTTCAGAAATGTGGAAAATGGTCCGTTTTCAAATGTTTTATTTTTGAACGTCAGTTCACATTTGTAGGTGGATCATCAGTGTTAGAGCTAAAATTAGCATGTTTAAAGTGATTTTCATGCTTCTTGGGGCCCAAAACACAAGATTTATGGAATGGTTAAAAGTGCATGAAAATGGCCAATTTACTCACTCTGAGTTCTCAAAAAGGGTTTCTTCACCCCGGGAAGTTAATTAAATACCATTTGGAGGCATTTAATGTTCGAGCAAAAACGGCTGATTTTCGACAAAAGAGATAACACCCCCCCATTACGTCATGCTTCAGAAATGTGGAAAATGGTCCGTTTTCAAATGTTTTATTTTTGAACGTCAGTTCACATTTGTAGGTGGATCATCAGTGTTAGAGCTAAAATTAGCATGTTTAAAGTGATTTTCATGCTTCCAGGGGCTCGGGAAGTTAATTAAATACCATTTGGAGGCATTTAATGTTCGAGCAAAAACGGCTGATTTTCGACAAAAGAGATAACACCCCCCCATTACGTCGTGCTTCAGAAATGTGGAAAATGGTCCGTTTTCAAATGTTTTATTTTTGAACGTCAGTTCACATTTGTAGGTGGATCATCAGTGTTAGAGCTAAAATTAGCATGTTTAAAGTGATTTTCATGCTTCCAGGGGCTCGGGAAGTTAATTAAATACCATTTGGAGGCATTTAATGTTCGAGCAAAAACGGCTGATTTTCGACAAAAGAGATAACACCCCCCCATTACGTCATGCTTCAGAAATGTGGAAAATGGCCCGTTTTCAAATGTTTTATTTTTGAACGTCAGTTCACATTTGTAGGTGGATCATCAGTGTTAGAGCTAAAATTAGCATGTTTAAAGTGATTTTCATGCTTCCAGGGGCCCAAAACACAAGATTTATGGAATGGTTAAAAGTGCATGAAAATGGCCAATTTACTCACTCTGAGTTCTCAAAAAGGGTTTCTTCACCCCGGGAAGTTAATTAAATACCATTTGGAGGCATTTAATGTTCGAGCAAAAACGGCTGATTTCCGACAAAAGAGATAACACCCCCCCATTACGTCATGCTTCAGAAATGTGGAAAATGGTCCGTTTTCAAATGTTTTATTTTTGAACGTCAGTTCACATTTGTAGGTGGATCATCAGTGTTAGAGCTAAAATTAGCATGTTTAAAGTGATTTTCATGCTTCTTGGGGCCCAAAACACAAGATTTATGGAATGGTTAAAAGTGCATGAAAATGGCCAATTTACTCACTCTGAGTTCTCAAAAAGGGTTTCTTCACCCCGGGAAGTTAATTAAATACCATTTGGAGGCATTTAATGTTAGAGCAAAAACAGCTGATTTTCGACAAAAGAGATAACACCCCCCCATTACGTCATGCTTCAGAAATGTGGAAAATGGTCCGTTTTCAAATGTTTTATTTTTGAACGTCAGTTCACATTTGTAGGTGGATCATCAGTGTTAGAGCTAAAATTAGCAAGTTTAAAGTGATTTTCATGCTTCCAGGGGCTCGGGAAGTTAATTAAATACCATTTGGAGGCATTTAATGTTCGAGCAAAAACGGCTGATTTTCGACAAAAGAGATAACACCCCCCCATTACGTCATGCTTCAGAAATGTGGAAAATGGTCCGTTTTCAAATGTTTTATTTTTGAACGTCAGTTCACATTTGTAGGTGGATCATCAGTGTTAGAGCTAAAATTAGCATGTTTAAAGTGATTTTCATGCTTCCAGGGGCTTGGGAAGTTAATTAAATACCATTTGGAGGCATTTAATGTTCGAGCAAAAACGGCTGATTTTCGACAAAAGAGATAACACCCCCCCATTACGTCATGCTTCAGAAATGTGGAAAATGGTCCGTTTTCAAATGTTTTATTTTTGAACGTCAGTTCACATTTGTAGGTGGATCATCAGTGTTAGAGCTAAAATTAGCATGTTTAAAGTGATTTTCATGCTTCCAGGGGCCCAAAACACAAGATTTATGGAATGGTTAAAAGTGCATGAAAATGGCCAATTTATTCACTCTGAGTTCTCAAAAAGGGTTTCTTCACCCCGGGAAGTTAGTTAAATACCATTTGGAGGCATTTAATGTTCGAGCAAAAACGGCTGATTTTCGACAAAAGAGATAACACCCACCCATTACGTCATGCTTCAGAAATGTGGAAAATGGTCCGTTTTCAAATGTTTTATTTTTGAACGTCAGTTCACATTTGTAGGTGGATCATCAGTGTTAGAGCTAAAATTAGCATGTTTAAAGTGATTTTCATGCTTCCAGGGGCCCAAAACACAAGATTTATGGAATGGTTAAAAGTGCATGAAAATGGCCAATTTACTCACTCTGAGTTCTCAAAAAGGGTTTCTTCACCCCGGGAAGTTAATTAAATACCATTTGGAGGCATTTAATGTTCGAGCAAAAACGGCTGATTTTCGACAAAAGAGATAACACCCCCCCATTACGTCATGCTTCAGAAATGTGGAAAATGGTCCGTTTTCAAATGTTTGAACGTCAGTTCACATTTGTAGGTGGATCATCAGTGTTAGAGCTAAAATTAGCATGTTTAAAGTGATTTTCATGCTTCTTGATGCCCGAAACACAAGATTTATGGAATGGTTAAAAGTGCATGAAAATGGCCAATTTACTCACTCTGAGTTCTCAAAAAGGGTTTCTTCACCCCGGGAAGTTAATTAAATACCATTTGGAGGCATTTAATGTTCGAGCAAAAACGGCTGATTTTCGACAAAAGAGATAACACCCCCCCATTACGTCATGCTTCAGAAATGTGGAAAATGGTCCGTTTTCAAATGTTTTATTTTTGAACGTCAGTTCACATTTGTAGGTGGATCATCAGTGTTAGAGCTAAAATTAGCATGTTTAAAGTGATTTTCATGCTTCCAGGGGCTCGGGAAGTTAATTAAATACCATTTGGAGGCATTTAATGTTCGAGCAAAAACGGCTGATTTTCGACAAAAGAGATAACACCCCCCCATTACGTCATGCTTCAGAAATGTGGAAAATGGTCCGTTTTCAAATGTTTTATTTTTGAACGTCAGTTCACATTTGTAGGTGGATCATCAGTGTTAGAGCTAAAATTAGCATGTTTAAAGTGATTTTCATGCTTCCAGGGGCTCGGGAAGTTAATTAAATACCATTTGGAGGCATTTAATGTTCGAGCAAAAACGGCTGATTTTCGACAAAAGAGATAACACCCCCCCATTACGTCATGCTTCAGAAATGTGGAAAATGGTCCGTTTTCAAATGTTTTATTTTTGAACGTCAGTTCACATTTGTAGGTGGATCATCAGTGTTAGAGCTAAAATTAGCATGTTTAAAGTGATTTTCATGCTTCCAGGGGCTCGGGAAGTTAATTAAATACCATTTGTAGGCATTTAATGTTCGAGCAAAAACGGCTGATTTTCGACAAAAGAGATAACACCCCCCCATTACGTCATGCTTCAGAAATGTGGAAAATGGTCCGTTTTCAAATGTTTTATTTTTGAACGTCAGTTCACATTTGTAGGTGGATCATCAGTGTTAGAGCTAAAATTAGCATGTTTAAAGTGATTTTCATGCTTCTTGGGGCCCAAAACACAAGATTTATGGAATGGTTAAAAGTGCATGAAAATGGCCAATTTACTCACTCTGAGTTCTCAAAAAGGGGTTTCTTCACCCCGGGAAGTTAATTAAATACCATTTGGAGGCATTTAATGTTCGAGCAAAAACGGCTGAATATTCGACAAAAGAGATAACACCCCCCCATTACGTCATGCTTCAGAAATGTGGAAAATGGTCCGTTTTCAAATGTTTTATTTTTGAACGTCAGTTCACATTTGTAGGTGGATCATCAGTGTTAGAGCTAAAATTAGCATGTTTAAAGTGATTTTCATGCTTCCAGGGGCTCGGGAAGTTAATTAAATACCATTTGGAGGCATTTAATGTTCGAGCAAAAACGGCTGATTTTCGACAAAAGAGATAACACCCCCCCATTACGTCATGCTTCAGAAATGTGGAAAATGGTCCGTTTTCAAATGTTTTATTTTTGAACGTCAGTTCACATTTGTAGGTGGATCATCAGTGTTAGAGCTAAAATTAGCATGTTTAAAGTGATTTTCATGCTTCCAGGGGCTCGGGAAGTTAATTAAATACCATTTGGAGGCATTTAATGTTCGAGCAAAAACGGCTGATTTTCGACAAAAGAGATAACACCCCCCCATTACGTCATGCTTCAGAAATGTGGAAAATGGTCCGTTTTCAAATGTTTTATTTTTGAACGTCAGTTCACATTTGTAGGTGGATCATCAGTGTTAGAGCTAAAATTAGCATGTTTAAAGTGATTTTCAAGCTTCCAGGGGCCCAAAACACAAGATTTATGGAATGGTTAAAAGTGCATGAAAATGGCCGATTTACTCACTCTGAGTTCTCAAAAAGGGTTTCTTCACCCCGGGAAGTTAATTAAATACCATTTGGAGGCATTTAATGTTCGAGCAAAAACGGCTGATTTTCGACAAAAGAGATAACACCCCCCCATTACGTCATGCTTCAGAAATGTGGAAAATGGTCCGTTTTCAAATGTTTCATTTTTGAACGTCAGTTCACATTTGTAGGTGGATCATCAGTGTTAGAGCTAAAATTAGCATGTTTAAAGTGATTTTCATGCTTCCAGGGGCTCGGGAAGTTAATTAAATACCATTTGGAGGCATTTAATGTTAGAGCAAAAACGGCTGATTTTCGACAAAAGAGATAACACCCCCCCATTACGTCATGCTTCAGAAATGTGGAAAATGGTCCGTTTTCAAATGTTTTATTTTTGAACGTCAGTTCACATTTGTAGGTGGATCATCAGTGTTAGAGCTAAAATTAGCATGTTTAAAGTGATTTTCATGCTTCCAGGGGCTCGGGAAGTGAAATAAATACCATTTGGAGGCATTTAATGTTAGAGCAAAAACGGCTGATTTTCGACAAAAGAGATAACACCCCCCCATTACGTCATGCTTCAGAAATGTGGAAAATGGTCCATTTTCAAATGTTTTATTTTTGAACGTCAGTTCACATTTGTAGGTGGATCATCAGTGTTAGAGCTAAAATTAGCATGTTTAAAGTGATTTTCATGCTTCCAGGGGCTCGGGAAGTGAAATAAATACCATTTGGAGGCATTTAATGTTCGAGCAAAAACGGCTGATTTTCGACAAAAGAGATAACACCCCCCCATTACGTCATGCTTCAGAAATGTGGAAAATGGTCCGTTTTCAAATGTTTTATTTTTGAACGTCAGTTCACATTTGTAGGTGGATCATCAGTGTTAGAGCTAAAATTAGCATGTTTAAAGTGATTTTCATGCTTCCAGGGGCTCGGGAAGTGAAATAAATACCATTTGGAGGCATTTAATGTTCGAGCAAAAACGGCTGATTTTCGACAAAAGAGATAACACCCCCCCATTACGTCATGCTTCAGAAATGTGGAAAATGGTCCGTTTTCAAATGTTTTATTTTTGAACGTCAGTTCACATTTGTAGGAGGATCATCAGTGTTAGAGCTAAAATTAGCATGTTTAAAGTGATTTTCATGCTTCTTGGGGCCCAAAACACAAGATTTATGGAATGGTTAAAAGTGCATGAAAATGGCCAATTTACTCACTCTGAGTTCTCAAAAAGGGTTTCTTCACCCCGGGAAGTTAATTAAATACCATTTGGAGGCATTTAATGTTCGAGCAAAAACGGCTGATTTTCGACAAAAGAGATAACACCCCCCCATTACGTCATGCTTCAGAAATGTGGAAAATGGTCCGTTTTCAAATGTTTTATTTTTGAACGTCAGTTCACATTTGTAGGTGGATCATCAGTGTTAGAGCTAAAATTAGCATGTTTAAAGTGATTTTCATGCTTCCAGGGGCTCGGGAAGTGAAATAAATACCATTTGGAGGCATTTAATGTTCGAGCAAAAACGGCTGATTTTCGACAAAAGAGATAACACCCCCCCATTACGTCATGCTTCAGAAATGTGGAAAATGGTCCGTTTTCAAATGTTTTATTTTTGAACGTCAGTTCACATTTGTAGGTGGATCATCAGTGTTAGAGCTAAAATTAGCAAGTTTAAAGTGATTTTCATGCTTCCAGGGGCTCGGGAAGTGAAATAAATACCATTTGGAGGCATTTAATGTTCGAGCAAAAACGGCTGATTTTCGACAAAAGAGATAACACCCCCCCCATTACGTCATGCTTCAGAAATGTGGAAAATGGTCCGTTTTCAAATGTTTTATTTTTGAACGTCAGTTCACATTTGTAGGTGGATCATCAGTGTTAGAGCTAAAATTAGCATGTTTAAAGTGATTTTCATGCTTCCAGGGGCTCGGGAAGTTAATTAAATACCATTTGGAGGCATTTAATGTTCGAGCAAAAACGGCTGATTTTCGACAAAAGAGATAACACCCCCCCATTACGTCATGCTTCAGAAATGTGGAAAATGGTCCGTTTTCAAATGTTTTATTTTTGAACGTCAGTTCACATTTGTAGGTGGATCATCAGTGTTAGAGCTAAAATTAGCATGTTTAAAGTGATTTTCATGCTTCCAGGGGCCCAAAACACAAGATTTATGGAATGGTTAAAAGTGCATGAAAATGGCCAATTTACTCACTCTGAGTTCTCAAAAAGGGTTTCTTCACCCCGGGAAGTTAATTAAATACCATTTGGAGGCATTTAATGTTAGAGCAAAAACGGCTGATTTTCGACAAAAGAGATAACACCCCCCATTACGTCATGCTTCAGAAATGTGGAAAATGGTCCGTTTTCAAATGTTTTATTTTTGAACGTCAGTTCACATTTGTAGGTGGATCATCAGTGTTAGATCTAAAATTAGCATGTTTAAAGTGATTTTCATGCTTCCAGGGGCTCGGGAAGTTAATTGAATACCATTTTGAGGCATTTAATGTTCGAGCAAAAACGGCTGATTTTCGACAAAAGAGATAACACCCCCCCATTACGTCATGCTTCAGAAATGTGGAAAATGGTCCGTTTTCAAATGTTTTATTTTTGAACGTCAGTTCACATTTGTAGGTGGATCATCAGTGTTAGAGCTAAAATTAGCATGTTTAAAGTGATTTTCATGCTTCCAGGGGCCCAAAACACAAGATTTATGGAATGGTTAAAAGTGCATGAAAATGGCCAATTTACTCACTCTGAGTTCTCAAAAAGGGTTTCTTCACCCCGGGAAGTTAATTAAATACCATTTGGAGGCATTTAATGTTAGAGCAAAAACGGCTGATTTTCGACAAAAGAGATAACACCCCCCCATTACGTCATGCTTCAGAAATGTGGAAAATGGTCCGTTTTCAAATGTTTTATTTTTGAACGTCAGTTCACATTTGTAGGTGGATCATCAGTGTTAGAGCTAAAATTAGCATGTTTAAAGTGATTTTCATGCTTCCAGGGGCCCAAAACACAAGATTTATGGAATGGTTAAAAGTGCATGAAAATGGCCAATTTACTCACTCTGAGTTCTCAAAAAGGGTTTCTTCACCCCGGGAAGTTAATTAAATACCATTTGGAGGCATTTAATGTTAGAGCAAAAACGGCTGATTTTCGACAAAAGAGATAACACCCCCCCATTACGTCATGCTTCAGAAATGTGGAAAATGGTCCGTTTTCAAATGTTTTATTTTTGAACGTCAGTTCACATTTGTAGGTGGATCATCAGTGTTAGAGCTAAAATTAGCATGTTTAAAGTGATTTTCATGCTTCCAGGGGCCCAAAACACAAGATTTATGGAATGGTTAAAAGTGCATGAAAATGGCCAATTTACTCACTCTGAGTTCTCAAAAAGGGTTTCTTCACCCCGGGAAGTTAATTAAATACCATTTGGAGGCATTTAATGTTAGAGCAAAAACGGCTGATTTTCGACAAAAGAGATAACACCCCCCCATTACGTCATGCTTCAGAAATGTGGAAAATGGTCCATTTTCAAATGTTTTATTTTTGAACGTCAGTTCACATTTGTAGGTGGATCATCAGTGTTAGAGCTAAAATTAGCATGTTTAAAGTGATTTTCATGCTTCCAGGGGCTCGGGAAGTGAAATAAATACCATTTGGAGGCATTTAATGTTCGAGCAAAAACGGCTGATTTTCGACAAAAGAGATAACACCCCCCCATTACGTCATGCTTCAGAAATGTGGAAAATGGTCCGTTTTCAAATGTTTTATTTTTGAACGTCAGTTCACATTTGTAGGTGGATCATCAGTGTTAGAGCTAAAATTAGCATGTTTAAAGTGATTTTCATGCTTCCAGGGGCTCGGGAAGTGAAATAAATACCATTTGGAG
Source organism: Lissotriton vulgaris (assembly GCF_964263255.1). Taxonomy (NCBI): domain Eukaryota; kingdom Metazoa; phylum Chordata; class Amphibia; order Caudata; family Salamandridae; genus Lissotriton; species Lissotriton vulgaris. The sequence goes on from NW_028250688.1 coordinate 39,960, forward strand.
GCATTTAATGTTCGAGCAAAAACGGCTGATTTTCGACAAAAGAGATAACACCCCCCCATTACGTCATGCTTCAGAAATGTGGAAAATGGTCCGTTTTCAAATGTTTTATTTTTGAACGTCAGTTCACATTTGTAGGTGGATCATCAGTGTTAGAGCTAAAATTAGCATGTTTAAAGTGATTTTCATGCTTCCAGGGGCTCGGGAAGTTAATTAAATACCATTTGGAGGCATTTAATGTTCGAGCAAAAACGGCTGATTTTCGACAAAAGAGATAACACCCCCCATTACGTCATGCTTCAGAAATGTGGAAAATGGTCCGTTTTCAAATGTTTTATTTTTGAACGTCAGTTCACATTTGTAGGTGGATCATCAGTGTTAGAGCTAAAATTAGCATGTTTAAAGTGATTTTCATGCTTCCAGGGGCCCAAAACACAAGATTTATGGAATGGTTAAAAGTGCATGAAAATGGCCAATTTACTCACTCTGAGTTCTCAAAAAGGGTTTCTTCACCCCGGGAAGTTAATTAAATACCATTTGGAGGCATTTAATGTTAGAGCAAAAACGGCTGATTTTCGACAAAAGAGATAACACCCCCCCATTACGTCATGCTTCAGAAATGTGGAAAATGGTCCGTTTTCAAATGTTTTATTTTTGAACGTCAGTTCACATTTGTAGGTGGATCATCAGTGTTAGAGCTAAAATTAGCATGTTTAAAGTGATTTTCATGCTTCCAGGGACCCAAAACACAAGATTTATGGAATGGTTAAAAGTGCATGAAAATGGCCAATTTACTCACTCTGAGTTCTCAAAAAGGGTTTCTTCACCCCGGGAAGTTAATTAAATACCATTTGGAGGCATTTAATGTTAGAGCAAAAACGGCTGATTTTCGACAAAAGAGATAACACCCCCCCATTACGTCATGCTTCAGAAATGTGGAAAATGGTCCATTTTCAAATGTTTTATTTTTGAACGTCAGTTCACATTTGTAGGTGGATCATCAGTGTTAGAGCTAAAATTAGCATGTTTAAAGTGATTTTCATGCTTCCAGGGGCTCGGGAAGTGAAATAAATACCATTTGGAGGCATTTAATGTTCGAGCAAAAACGGCTGATTTTCGACAAAAGAGATAACACCCCCCCATTACGTCATGCTTCAGAAATGTGGAAAATGGTCCATTTTCAAATGTTTTATTTTTGAACGTCAGTTCACATTTGTAGGTGGATCATCAGTGTTAGAGCTAAAATTAGCATGTTTAAAGTGATTTTCATGCTTCCAGGGGCTCGGGAAGTGAAATAAATACCATTTGGAGGCATTTAATGTTCGAGCAAAAACGGCTGATTTTCGACAAAAGAGATAACACCCCCCCATTACGTCATGCTTCAGAAATGTGGAAAATCGTCCGTTTTCAAATGTTTTATTTTTGAACGTCAGTTCACATTTGTAGGTGGATCATCAGTGTTAGAGCTAAAATTAGCATGTTTACAGTGATTTTCATGCTTCCAGGGGCTCGGGAAGTGAAATAAATACCATTTGGAGGCATTTAATGTTCGAGCAAAAACGGCTGATTTTCGACAAAAGAGATAACACCCCCCCATTACGTCATGCTTCAGAAATGTGGAAAATGGTCCGTTTTCAAATGTTTTATTTTTGAACGTCAGTTCACATTTGTAGGTGGATCATCAGTGTTAGAGCTAAAATTAGCATGTTTAAAGTGATTTTCATGCTTCCAGGGGCTCGGGAAGTTAATTAAATACCATTTGGAGGCATTTAATGTTAGAGCAAAAACGGCTGATTTTCGACAAAAGAGATAACACCCCCCCATTACGTCATGCTTCAGAAATGTGGAAAATGGTCCGTTTTCAAATGTTTTATTTTTGAACGTCAGTTCACATTTGTAGGTGGATCATCAGTGTTAGAGCTAAAATTAGCATGTTTAAAGTGATTTTCATGCTTCCAGGGGCTCGGGAAGTGAAATAAATACCATTTGGAGGCATTTAATGTTCGAGCAAAAACGGCTGATTTTCGACAAAAGAGATAACACCCCCCCATTACGTCATGCTTCAGAAATGTGGAAAATGGTCAGTTTTCAAATGTTTTATTTTTGAACGTCAGTTCACATTTGTAGGTGGATCATCAGTGTTAGAGCTAAAATTAGCATGTTTAAAGTGATTTTCATGCTTCCAGGGGCTCGGGAAGTTAATTAAATACCATTTGGAGGCATTTAATGTTCGAGAAAAAACGGCTGATTTTCGACAAAAGAGATAACACCCCCCCCCATTACGTCATGCTTCAGAAATGTGGAAAATGGTCCGTTTTCAAATGTTTTATTTTTGAACGTCAGTTCACATTTGTAGGTGGATCATCAGTGTTAGAGCTAAAATTAGCATGTTTAAAGTGATTTTCATGCTTCCAGGGGCTCCAGAAGTTAATTAAATACCATTTGGAGGCATTTAATGTTCGAGCAAAAACGGCTGATTTTCGACAAAAGAGATAACACCCCCCCATTACGTCATGCTTCAGAAATGTGGAAAATGGTCCGTTTTCAAATGTTTTATTTTTGAACGTCAGTTCACATTTGTAGGTGGATCATCAGTGTTAGAGCTAAAATTAGCATGTTTAAAGTGATTTTCATGCTTCCAGGGGCTCGGGAAGTTAATTAAATACCATTTGGAGGCATTTAATGTTCGAGCAAAAACGGCTGATTTTCGACAAAAGAGATAACACCCCCCCATTACGTCATGCTTCAGAAATGTGGAAAATGGTCCGTTTTCAAATGTTTTATTTTTGAACGTCAGTTCACATTTGTAGGTGGATCATCAGTGTTAGAGCTAAAATTAGCATGTTTAAAGTGATTTTCATGCTTCCAGGGGCCCAAAACACAAGATTTATGGAATGGTTAAAAGTGCATGAAAATGGCCAATTTACTCACTCTGAGTTCTCAAAAAGGGTTTCTTCACCCCGGGAAGTTAATTAAATACCATTTGGAGGCATTTAATGTCAGAGCAAAACGGCTGATTTCGACAAAAGAGATAACACCCCCCCATTACGTCATGCTTCCAGAAATGTGGAAAATGGTCCGTTTTCAAATGTTTTATTTTTGAACGTCAGTTCACATTTGTAGGTGGATCATCAGTGTTAGAGCTAAAATTAGCATGTTTAAAGTGATTTTCATGCTTCCAGGGGCTCGGAAGTTAATTAAATACCATTTGGAGGCATTTAATGTTCGAGCAAAAACAGCTGATTTTCGACAAAAGAGATAACACACCCCCATTACGTCATGCTTCAGAAATGTGGAAAATGGTCCGTTTTCAAATGTTTTATTTTTGAACGTCAGTTCACATTTGTAGGTGGATCATCAGTGTTAGAGCTAAAATTAGCATGTTTAAAGTGATTTTCATGCTTCCAGGGGCCCCAAAACACAAGATTTATGGAATGGTTAAAAGTGCATGAAAATGGCCAATTTACTCACTCTGAGTTCTCAAAAAGGGTTCTTCACCCCGGGAAGTTAATTAAATACAATTTGGAGGCATTTAATGTTAGAGCAAAAACGGCTGATTTTCGACAAAAGAGATAACACCCCCCCATTACGTCATGCTTCAGAAATGTGGAAAATGGTCCGTTTTCAAATGTTTTATTTTTGAACGTCAGTTCACATTTGTAGGTGGATCATCAGTGTTAGAGCTAAAATTAGCATGTTTAAAGTGATTTTCATGCTTCCAGGGGCCCAAAACACAAGATTTTATGGAATGGTTAAAAGTGCATGAAAATGGCCAATTTACTCACTCTGAGTTCTCAAAAAGGGTTTCTTCACCCCGGGAAGTTAATTAAATACCATTTGGAGGCATTTAATGTTAGAGCAAAAACGGCTGATTTTCGACAAAAGAGATAACACCCCCCCATTACGTCATGCTTCAGAAATGTGGAAAATGGTCAGTTTTCAAATGTTTTATTTTTGAACGTCAGTTCACATTTGTAGGTGGATCATCAGTGTTAGAGCTAAAATTAGCATGTTTAAAGTGATTTTCATGCTTCCAGGGGCTCGGGAAGTTAATTAAATACCATTTGGAGGCATTTAATGTTCGAGAAAAAACGGCTGATTTTCGACAAAAGAGATAACACCCCCCCCCATTACGTCATGCTTCAGAAATGTGGAAAATGGTCCGTTTTCAAATGTTTTATTTTTGAACGTC